>NW_017306776.1:561530-569983 GCF_000935625.1 Nanorana parkeri | reverse complement strand
TAGTTCTTTTCTTTATCTCTTTGTGTATATATATATATATATATATATATATACTGTATATATATACATATACATTGTAGTCACTCCCATGTTAGTGGTGGATTCCATAGCTCCTTCCCTCCATACACATATTGTATACAATCTCTCATTCCTGCTGCAGTGTGCAGTTCCCCTCTTTCTCCCTCTGTATATATATGGAGTCTCTATTTTCTATCTCTCTACACTAGTAATAACCTTCCCTCCTGCTCTAAAATAACCATCTAATTAACTTTCTGACATACCCGTCCCCTTTTGCAATGAAGCCGCTCACGCTCTGTCTCAGAAGGCAGACAGAGAGGGCACCAGAGCTTCGGATGACATTCTGATTGTGCCAGCCAGTGCCCAGACCTGGGGGCAGAGCAGGTAGCAGCTGCAGTGAAATGCATGTAAATGTGGGCATCTGCGGTCTTGCCAGGGTGCAATGCACAGAGCGGCACCGGTGGATAAGGAAGTGGTTGATGCCAGCTGGTACCAGACTTCAGAGGGCAATGAATGGTATTATAATATGGATTATTAATCTTTGAATGGCCGCCTCTTGTCTGACCGATAGAATGAACAAATCTTGAAGGCCGGCAATTCGTAATAAAAGGTCTCACTAGCCCAGCAACTGAATAAGGCGATGGGCCGCATGAAGAGAACAGCAGCCCACACCGACCAATCAGATCGGCTTTATAAAATCTGTTTGCTATGTGTCCCCTTTCCATACTGGAATTACAGAGTAAATCCACCTAAAACTGACAGATATCTTCCCCTATAGCGGCCGCTATAAGAGGGTCTCACTCACTCTGTCACACTTTTCCCTACAAAGAACGCAGCAAGAGAATAGGTCACCAGGACAATGGGGGGGGGGGGGGGGGGGACTCTTGCTGCTGGAGTAGCGCGTTATTCAGCCCACCATGTTCTCTCCCGCAAACCAAACATAATTTTTGGGTGGAATGATCCTTTAAATACAAATGCGCTGCTGCTACCATCAGCGGGGAAGGCAGCACGGTGCGCTGCTGCTGCAGAGGTATTAATAGATTTAGAACGGTGTTCAAATATATATATATATATATTGACGTACCTGCTGGCAGGGTGCCCCCGTTGTGCGCTCCACATAGCCCATGGGTACGCTCAGGTGAAGCGAGCGCTGACGGCGCAGGGTAAGCTTTGCATCTCAGAGTCGCTGGTCCAGCAGACAGGCAGCCCGAGTCGAGTGCTGTCACTGCAGGCATCCGCTGTGTGCGTGTGTGCGTGTGTGGAGCTGCAGTTACTGGAGCAGCAACCAGCTCTCATCTGATACACAGAGGGGGCTGCACGTCTACTGACTCCAACAAAACGCATCGAACTCCTTCAGGGGTGAAAAAGCTGCCGGGAGAGAGAGGGAGAGATGGGATCTCAATCCCATTGGATGGAGGGAGGATACAAAACACTAATTACTCTGCAGATCTGTCTCTGCCTGCTCCTGGGATCTCTGCATCCGTTCTCTGTATTGGAAGGGATTCCGCACTCCTGAATAAAGGGACGCGGTTTGGATGGGGGGGCGGGTCACGTCCTAACGACATAAAAAAAGAAACCTGCATAATGTGCCGGCAGCTCGGACAGGACTCCAGAGCCCACGTTTTCATTATTTAGGGATTACAGGAAGGGGGATACAGGGAGATGGCGTGATGAGTTTACTGAACGGAGAGAGCAAATAGAATATGTATATATATATGTATGTGTGGGGGAGAGAGAGAGGGAGAGAGAGAGAGAGATAATGTCAATGGACTTACCTATTCCCCCCATACCATTCTTTACCCCTAATAATGTCCCACTACTACTCCCCCCCCCATCCCATATAACCTCCCCATATGCTTTTGCAATGCTAAAATGTATTTGGTCGTGCTAATTAAGCTTATTTGAATTGAATTGAGAGAGAGAGAGAGATTATCTTACCTGCCAAAAGATTTGTATTTCTGGCCATCCCGTGCTGAGATTTACACAGCTCCTCTACAGAGCAAAGCCTTGTCTGCAAGGGAATCTTTCAGGTAATGCATACATAACTTGTCCCTCCCCCCAGCCTTTGACTGGACAGTGAAAGGAGTAGCAGCACACTGATGAGTTCATCTCTCTGTCACTCTGCTCTCTCCTGCCATCAGAATGTCCCTTCTTCTTACACGAACACTGCAGCATAACTGGCCGACTCCTTGCTTTGCTTCTTCCTCTCCCAGGTCTGAGGCAGTGCTGTGCAAAGAAAGCATGCAAGCTGACAATGGTTCTAATTCAGGTACTTACACTGCTTGGATGAACACGTGACTCGCTTCCTCTCTACCATGTGACAGCATTGGGATCCTGTTGATTGGTTCAGCACGGTCACATGAGGGTAAGGAAGGAGTCTGTAGTCCTGTGTAAGCTCTTGTAAGGTTGACTTGGAGCCTGCACAGGTTTTCTTGTTTCGGTGGGCAAACACAGCAGTAGAGGAAGAAGGAAAGGCCAGTATGTGCTGCTAGGGGAAAGGGGGAGAATCACTCTCACTGTATTTACTAGTCATCACCAGTGCAGCTAACAACAACCTCGGAAGATAAAAAGAAAACTCCAGACATGAAAAAACAAAACAAAAAAATAACAATAATAATAACATAAAATAATATTAATATATACTGTAGTACAGCATCCAAATCAGAGAGAAAATGACAGCCGGCCGAGCTCTGCGGGACGAGCGCTGTGAGCGGCCGGTGTCTTTCCCCCCCCACCACCCGGCCGCCCCCCAATGAGATGCTGCCTCATTAAAGGGATGGCCCTGAGCCAACATATGTCTCTCCATAAAGACCTTACAGCAAATTTCAGTAACTCAGACACTGGATTTTTCCATCCCGTCCTCCCAGCTCAGTGACCATGAAATTAGCGAAGGACAGCATACAACTAATGTGACGTACTTTGTACAGTTACTTTTAGATGTTCGGCTCACATTTGACGCACTTGTACCAGCGAACGTTCCCAAATTCATGAATGATTCACTAGGCCAGTATGGATCAATACGGAATCATAGCAAACTGTTAGAAGGGCTTGTACCACATGTATTCAATTCCTAGGCATGTGTGCTTTATCCTGGTTCTCTTTCTATCATGGTAAAGGTTCTTAGCGTGTCTCTCTTGTGTCAGCACAGCATGTGAGATGCTTGGCTCTAGGCCAGGAGATTACTAGTAGTGTCCCCCCCTGATTATTGCTGCATTGCATTCCACGGGACATAAATCTCAGTTGGTCCGGCAATTAGAAAGGCCGGGGGTGGGGGGAAGCTGTCAGATCTGCTGTGCCTGGGGGTGGACGGTGGCCTTCATCTCCTGGGATGACGGGATGTCACCTGCTAGTGGCACCTTCATGAGTGGCTGGAGAGATCCTGGTTATTAAAGTGACCCTGTCACGATGGGTTGAAATAAAACTAAAGGCCGCCGGTTAAACAAGATGATGTATAATCACCTTTCTGGGTGTGTCCATAACCTGCGCCCCTGCTGCGGACTGTAGTTCCTCCCGCAAGCTTGTACATCGTGTATTGAAGTAGGAGATGGTTTGGTACTACACGCCTGCCCGTCTAGCGAAATACGTTCCCTCCTACTCTCCGCATTGTTTCCGGGGCTGTGGCGCGTCGGGCACCATGATCCACATTTGGTGGACATGCCCCCGGGGGACAAGTCTATGGAATAGGGTCTACGACCTAATAAACTCTCTCTTCCAACTCACCCTACCAAGGGAACCGTGTGAGGCATTGTTCCTACAGCCAATTCCACAATTGACGCGTTACCAGAAACACCTTGTGTCCCACATCTTTGTCGCCACCAAAATGACAATCGCCAGAGCGTGGAAAACCCCGACCCTGAGCTTTAGGGAATTCAAAAATCGCCTAGACGATATATTGGTGAACGAGAAACTGACAGCGGTTTTGTCCGACACTCATGACCGCTTCCTACTGATTTGGCAACCTTGGATTGATTACTCTAAACCCCTGGTTCTCAACTCATGAGAGTGGGTCGCGGTGCCCTTCCTGCATGGAGCAGCCTATCTTCAGTAGGGAGACACAGAGGGGGTGGGGCCTGGGGCTGGGGGGGGGGGGGCCAGTGAGGTCCGGTCCTGGGCCACCCCCTAGTAGAATATGCGGCAGTGCAGGGTCCCGGGGCCACGCACTGCCGACGGTCTTCTCTTCAAGGGGGCAGGTCCTGTGACTCACCTCCTCTCACGGCTGCGTCCCTAGTAACAGGCGGCGGGAGAGGAGTAGTGTGTGTACAGCCGGTACCCATGTGAGGGGTGGGCGCAGCCTGGGGGGCAACTTGGGTTGCGACTTAATGACCAAGGACAAATGTGGGTTGAGAACCACTGCTCTAAACCACCATCTTTTGATCCACAGCTCTTATCCATTTAGAGGCTCTGTACTACACACCTCCCCCTGGACCCCCTTCCCAACGTAACACCTTCCCCTGTCCTAATCCCGTTCCTCCCCTCCTTCTCCATCTCCATTACCTCTTCCTTTACCTTCCCTGTTGCCATCTCTATACAGATCTGTGCTGTTTGACGTGCTCCTTATTATCTGGACCAAATGTTCCGGTGTAGGGGGTCGTGAACCTCATTGATCTCGCCTCCACAATATTCAGACACCTGACCCGAAAAGTCCCCCTATGATGATCCTTTTCCATGTTATTATGGGTCTTACGCACTAGAACTGAACAGCAATGCCCCTTTCATGCTTCCAAATTGTTCTTTAGTACCCGTTCTACTACTTCTGTTATACAGTCTGCAGAGCTCTGCACAATGTTGTGGCTGTGCATTTTCTATTTGTGTTCCTTGTTCCAGGGCTTGCATGCCCTACCTCTGTTATTTGTGTAACCTTCATGCGAAAAAACAGACAGAAACCAAATAAAACCTTTGTGCAAGAAGTAGGAGATGGTGGGAGGAACCACTGTTTGTAGGGGGGGTAGCAGGTATCTGCCACACCCTAAAGTGTCAGATACTGGAGGGTCCAGGGTGGAGTTTTAATACAGAGGCCTCCAGAAAGGTAAGCATGCAGTATCTTGTTTTACAGGCTGTCTTTAGTTATTTTTTCGAGCTTAGATTGACAGGGTCACTTTAAAGAGTAAGTGCTGCATCACCGGCTCCAGTGGAATTACAAGTCAACCCTACTACCATCCCTTTAATGTCCCATTGTGAGAGCTTAGTCACCAGCCGAGAAGATATTTAATAAGTCTGTAGCCCCTATATAATATACATATATGTGCTATCACAGCGATTCTTGTACCTAACAGTAAGGAGTTAACTTGGCCCTGTGTGTGATCTGAAGCAGAGATTTGTGGGGATTGCAGTGCAGAGCTGACACTGGGGATTGCTAATAGAGCTCTTGTGAACTACCACTCCCAGGATGCTGTGCGAGAGGAGGGAGGAGGGCTATGTACTGCAGTGACTGAGCATGCCCAGTCTGACTGGAGGATCTGGAGGAGACAGGCCTGTGTGCGGCACTGTGTGAATTAGGACTGCGTGCAGCAGAGCTGTGTGATTCCCACTGACAGATTGAGACACACAGAATCTGTACAGCAGCGCTCTGAAGGACGGATGTTCATCTGCTTAACCAGAGAGACTGTGTTCGAGCGCCCGAACTGAGGCCTAGTTGCACGGCTGAACCAGCCGCCGGAGTGATCCAGCCAGCCCAGCAGAGAGAGAGGGAGCCAGCTGGATCCAACCGAGATGACTGCAAACATCCTGGATGGGTGAAAACCTCCTACCAGTGACCCAGATGACTTCCCCGCCTAAGCTGAAGAGAGAGGACGTCCAGCTTCTGCTATCAGTCTTCATCTTTTTTTCAACTGACCTGAGGATTGGTGAGAGGCCTTTGGCCACATTGAGAACCTGTTTGCTGTTCATATCTGCACTACAGTAAGGGCCCCAACGCCGGCTAGCTTAGGACACCACTACTAGCCAGTAGTCTAGGAAGGGTTGGACATTGCCAAAGGGAAACCTTAAAGGGACATACACCCCATTCAAGGGAGGACATTTAAAGACAATTGGCCTTGCATACATCACTGCTGACAGCAGATAGCTGCAGCTACTGTGTTGCAGAGTGCCTTAGCCTGCTGCTTAATATCCTTTCGTGTGATTGTTGGGTATACTATTGCCATAGTTGCTTTCATATGTTGTGTTATGATTAAATCTGCTATAAAACTGTTCAAAGGTGTGTTGGTGTGCTGTGGATCCACGTTTGGGCGGTACATTGGTGTAGGGGGATAGAAACACCCGGTTATTCAGTGGCTCCTTCGGGGGTAAGCGCTACAAGTCATTCAACCCAAAACTGATATTTCAGGGTTATGAGGGGTTCCCACCATCCCTGCAATGAGTTGCTGGGTCTGCACGATTGCTGTGCCCATTATGAGGGGTTCCACCATCCATGCACTGAGTTCCTTGGTCTGCACACCTGCTGTGCTCAATATGAGGGGCTCCTACCATCCTTGTACTGAGTTCCCGGGTCTGCACACCTGCTGTGCCCATTATGAGGGGTTACCCCCATCCCTGCGCTGAGTTGCTTGGTCTGCATTCCTGCTGTGCCCAATATGTGCTGAGTTCCCAGGTCTGTATGCCTGCTGTGCCCATTATGAGGGGCTCCCACCATCCCTGTGCTGAGTTGCGGGGTCTGCATCCCTGCTGTGCCCATTATGAGGGATTCTATGATCCCTGCATTGTGTTCATGGGTCTAAACACTTGCTGTGCCCAATATAAGGGGCTCCTACCATGCATGTGCTGAGTTCCCGGGTTTGTCTGCTCTGCCCATTATGAGGGGTTTCCACCATCCCTGATGGATTCGTTTTTATTGTATATTATGGAGAATGTAATAGGAGGAGCCGAAACACAAAAAACTCCCAGATGGACAGGAACAGAGTTGGGAATTAAGGCTGGAAGATTTTTACGGTTGGAGTATCCAAGACATAAAAGAGGTAAGGACCCGAGTCAGATCACCAGGCTCCATCTATAGCAATACCTTTTAGGTGGACTGACCCTTTAAAGAGAACCACTCTAGGTTCTCATTAGCCTGCAGAGTACACAGCCCACACACATTCATTCCCATTAACTAACTTCACATTACACAATGAGGCTTACAGCTGTAATCTGCTCAGTTAGCCAATGTGAGGTTTAATCTAATGAGACTCTGTCTTTCATTGTGGATATAAGGATGAAGATGTGGATATTTTAGCTCCAAAGTTCCCCATAAAGAGCACGATAGTCATAAATAACCTGAGGACAAAAACTGACTTTAGGTCCAGGGGTCCCTTAATGCTACTGCCATTATAAAATCATGATCTGTCCCCCAGGTACTTATCTGTCTCCTGCATACTAGATCCTGGGTACCTACTCAGTCTTACCGGCTGCTGCCTTGTTGTTCTTTCCACCCCTACATCACGGATAAAGGTGGGTTCTGCATGAGACCGAGGCGCTGATTGGCAGCTTTTACCTGAATGGCCAATTCATTTTTGACCTTAGGTCAGCTGTACATTTTAGTAACACTTTATAAAAACCTCTGTAGTCCCCCCACAGTTTGTTCTTTTTTACTGTGTAAATGCTGGATAGGAATGTTTATAGAATCAGATTGCAAGGGTGAGGAGGCTTTGTGAGATATCTCTTACAAAAAACTTGGACTGGCCATGCCTCGACCAATTTAAGAAAATAATGCAACCATATTAAACATCCTGTGCTTCATCTCCCGGGAGAGAGGACCATGCAGGGCCCAGTAGAAGAAAGCAGTGCAGCCATATTGAACATCATATGCTTCATCACTCTGGAGAGATGACCATGCAGGGCCCATTAGAAGAAAGCAGTGCAGCCATATTGAACATCATATGCTTCATCCCTCTGGAGAGAGGACCATGCAGGGCCCATTAGAAGAATGCAGTGCAGCCATATTGAACATCATATGCTTCATCCCTCTGGAGAGAGGACCATTGCATGGCCCAATAGAAGAAATAAATTCCACCATATCTAACATCATATGCTTCATCACTCTGGAGAGAGGACCATGCATTGCCCAATAGATGAAATAAATTCCACCATATCTAACATCATATGCTTCATCACTCTGGAGAGAGGACCATGCATTGCCCAATAGAAGAAAGAAATTCCACCATATCTAACATTAGGGTTGCCACCTTCTCTTCAAGCCAAACCCGAACACTGTAGCGCCTCGCGGCAATTTTTTGGTAAAGTACACTATGCACATATTTTGTGATTAAATAACATTGGAGGTAATCACAAAGATGCCAGTGTGCCACAGATCCACAGATATACAATCTGTACACAGTAGTGTACTCTGGTTTGGGGCCGCCCTAGGCAAGACGAAACTAGAGCGCCACCCCCCCACTTAATCCGCAGGATCTCAGGGGGGCTGTGCAGGATCTGTGGTGGGCTCTGCCATAGAGCCCACCACA
>NW_017306776.1:557497-561389 GCF_000935625.1 Nanorana parkeri | reverse complement strand
TGCCCGGCGCTCACTGCCCGCCGCTCACCGCTCGCTGCCCGGCGCTCACTGCCCGCCGCTCACCGCCCGCCGCTCACCACCCGCCGCCAGGTGAGCAAGTCTGCCGTTTGAATCCTGTGTACGGGTGGGAGCCCGCCTCCCACCCGTACACAGGATCCGAAACCGTACTGTCTGGGTGAAAACCGTACGGGTGGCAACCCTATCTAACATCATATGCTTCATCACTCTGGAGAGAGGACCATGCATGGCCCAATAGATGAAAGAAATGCCACTACATTAAACATCATATGCTTCATCCCCCTTGAGAGATGACCATGTGTGGCCCAGTAGAAGAAAACGGTGCCACCATATTGACCATCATATGCTTTATCCCCCTGGAGAGATGATCATGTGTGGCCCAGTAGAAGAAAGCAATGCCACTATATTGAACATTATATGCTCCATCCCTCTGGTAAAAGGGCCATGTGTAGCCCAGTAGAAGAAAGCAATGCCACCATAATAAAGATCATATGCTTTAACCCCCTGGAGAGAGGACCATGTATAGCCCAGTAGAAGAAAGCATAACCACTAAATAGAACATTATATGTTCCATCCCTGTGGAGAGTGGACCATGGGTGGCCCAGTAGAAGAAAGCAGTGCCGCCATATTGAACATCCTATGCTTCATCCCCCTGGAGAAAAGACCATGTGTGGCCCAGTAGAAGAAAGCATGACCACTATATAGAACATTATATGCTCTATCTCTGTGGAGAGAAGACCATGCGTGGCCCAATAGAAGAAAGCAATGCCACCATATTGAACATCCAATGCTTCATTCCCCTGGAGAGAGGACCATGTGTGGTAATATAGAAGAAAGCAATGCCACCATATTGATCAAATGCGTGGAGAAGACCATGCGTGGCCCAGTAGAAGAAAGCAATGCCACCATATTAAACATCATATACTTCATCCCCTTGGAGAGAGGAATCTGTACACTCTCTGCAAAGGAAAGTCTTCCAATGGGGACTCCTGATGATGACTGTGTTAGAGGCAACACTGACTTTAGAGGATTTTCTCTCACTTCCTGTTGTGTCTCTATAACAAAAAGAGAAGGGAAAGCCCCCAATGGGACACAGACAGAGAAAAAGAAAACTCACAGAAGCATTCACTACTCTAAAATGATTTTAAAAAACAAAACCATTTGGCTAGAATTTTTAGACTTCTAAAGATTTGACCGTTGCTCTTATTATTGTCAGGAGACAACTCGAAGCGTTTCCAAGAGGCACCTTATACAAAAAGTGAAATTTGTACGTGCTGGTTGAGGGCTTTCAGTATGTTTGAATGGAAGGATATGAAGGAAGCACAACACATGTCATTCAAGATTTTCTATGATCAACAGGCGAGCACTGGCCTCCTGGACAACTTTGCTCTATTGACTTGAGGCAACTAAGATTTGGTGATTTGGTTTCACTGGGTTCAACTTTCCGGACACTGAAGAAGCTTCTGCGGCTGTCAGCAGTAGCTGGGCCCTGATCACAAGCTGTATCTACTCATGAATATTTCATGCATTGTAAGAACATGCCTTGCTGGAGTGTAAAATCCAGAGATTGGCAAGATGTAACGCTCCGAGCTTTCATTAGCCTTGTAAATGATCTCAGCCCGCCGTATGCAGGAATTCAAAGACAAAAGAAATTACCAAGAACTCTGCTTCCCTTTTGAGTTTTTATTACCTGAAATGTGAGCGACACTATGATCTGTGCACATGGGAGGAAAGGACAGAGCAAGGAATTATTAAATCTGACATTTAATCTGCTTATATTTTGCCTTCCCTTCTTCCTCCCTCCACCCGTAATTAAATAAAACCTTCCCGTTTTCATGACATACCTTATTTTAGACCCTGTGATGGCATCACTGGGGCCCTATGCTTCTCTGTGAAATGCAGGCAGGTCATGGCTGGTGGCAGGTGCTGTACATAGCTTCCTGAAAACATCACAGCACCCTTCCTCAGTACTCCTCTCAAGAGCCCTCATGCAAGCAGTGGGTTGGCTCTTGGGAGGAGTTATGCAAATATCAAAATGTCTTGACAGGTGGATGTTATTCTGGAGGAGTGGATATTCTTAGGCAGGCTTCATTTGCAGGCACACTACTTAGGTAACACCCGCATGTGATGCTAAGCCTTTCTGATTATAGGAAACTGAAATTCTATCTGACTTGCTGCAGTTTCTAATGCACATTGTGAGAAGCTCACAGTGTGCGGTGATATCAGAGGAAGCCATTTCAGTCCAGGAGAGGAGCCGGTACAACTGTGGAAGACTGAAGGGAAGGCCAGAGTTCAATCATTAGTCATATTTTGTTTGCCTCCTGTGTCCCATTGGAGAAATTTCCCTTCATTTCCTGTCCCAGAGACACTACAGGATGTGGCAGGAAATGTTTCCGAAGACAAAAAAACTGTTGTAGTTCCTATCTATCTATCTATCTATCTATCTATCTATCTATCTATCTATCTATCTATCTATTCCAGAGACACCACAGGAGATGAGTATAAACCTCCCCAAGTGACTTTGAACAGATGTCGCCATTAGAACATTTTCAGTTTTTCCAGTTCTGGTGACAATTGCAAAATGGGCAATTTCGGATTTCTCTCTCTCTCTCTCTCTCTCTCTCTCAAGAGCATTATGAACCTATTATATCAGTTCCAACCCTTCCCCCTTCTATCTAAAACTAGAATAAAGCTTTCAACAAAAAGAAATTAAGCAATGTGGCCCTTATTTCCAGGTCAGCCTGGATTATTAATAAGAAGTGGATAGCTGCATTATTAGTATGTGATGTGATAATACTTCTGCTCCTTGATTGGTGATTTGGTGATAATTACTAAACATAAATTATGATCAGAGCTATAAAAGGAAGGAGGAGAAGGTGAAGAAGGAGGAGGAGGAGGAGGAGAAGGTGAAGAAGGAGGAGGAGAAGCAGGAGGAGGAGAAGGTGAAGAAGGAGAAGGTGAAGAAGGAGGAGAAGGTGAAGGAGGAGGAGAAGAAGGAGGAGGAGAAGGAGGAGAAGGAGGAGGAGGAGGAGGAGGAGAAGGAGAGGAAGAAGAAGGAGAAGAAGGAGAGGAAGGAGAAGGAGAAGAAGGAGAGGAAGGAGAGGAAGAAGGAGGAGGAGAAGGAGAAGGTGGAGAAGGAGAAGGCGGAGGAGAAGGAGGAGAAGAAGGAGGAGGAGAAGCAGGAGAAGGAGGAGGAGAAGAAGCAGGAGAAGGAGGAGGTGGAGAAGAAGGAGAAAGATAAGAAGGAGAAGGAGGAGAAGCCATAAAATAGTATTTGGATAATAAACACATTGTGAGCCCACAGGAGTGCTTTCCCTTCATGGGCCGACAAATACATTTACTGGTGATCCTTGTGTAAATCTGACTTTCTGTAGTCACTATGAGATTGTTATGGGGAACCCCAGTGCAGAAATAATAAGTAATGTTATCTGATCTGTGATATACTCAAATGCAGAGTAAACACAATTCAGTTTCATTGACGCACTTCTTCTTGTTTGCCCTTTTCTTCCCGGCTCTGATAGATTCCACCATGTTGATCTCTTCTGTGTTGTCAGTTGGGAATCTGTCTTTGGGTTTTTAAATAAGAGCAGACAGGAATTTCCACCAGAATTTTTTCCCCTGTTTTTGCTATCATGGAAAACACGTGACTAAAGATTCACCAGTCTTTTCCAGGTTGAATGACAGCCAACTTTATTCAACACATTCCATTAAGCCAAGGCTGTCAGGGACCTGCCCCCCCGGGGTGTGTCACCACTCCTCTCAGGGTTCACAGGACAATGCTGTGGTGACATGGTGCTGCTCCCCGCATTCAGGACCAGGGGAAGATGAGGACAAAAAGAAGCTGTGACCGGACTGAAGTCACCTAGAAAACAAA
>NW_017306776.1:552415-556927 GCF_000935625.1 Nanorana parkeri | reverse complement strand
AAAGGGTTAAAGGAAAATTGGATGCAACCAAGCAGGCCCTAAGGCACTTCACAGCTGTTGTTAGATCTATGACAGGGGTAGGCAACCTTGGCACTTCAGCTGTTGTGGAACTACAAGTCCCATGAAGCATTGCAACACTCTGATAGCCACAGGCATGACCCCCAGAGGCAAAGGCACAATGAGATTTGACATTTCTCCACAGCTGAAGTGCCGAGGTTGCCTTCCCTTGATCTATGGTAAATGTACTCTGTATGGTGAGCTTTACATGCGTGATATTTACTAGCAGTTCAAAGAAAAATAAGCAGGCTGGGCAGTGACACAGCCTTCAACAGTCAAGCAAAACAAATGACAAACGCACTCAACAATTTGTCACCGCAGTGACACAGCCTTCAACAGAACTGCATTCCATGCAAAGTGTTGTCACCCTTCTCCCCTTGCTCTCTAAAACCATACTGCACAGCTAGGACCGGTAGTAGCTCCCAGCATAACATACACCTTTTGCAAGGTAAGACAATTCGTATCCGGCTCTTTGGCTAGAGTCATCCTTTGCTCATCGTTCTCAAAGGCCAGCTTTGCAAAAGCAACGTATGACCCGCCTTGCTCCTTTGTGCAGGCTCTGGAAGTACCCATCACACCCAAGAGGCAACGTTCGCAGTTTGCTCATTGTAACGGCGGACACAGAAAGCTTCACCGCAATCACCAGATCCTCGAAATCGCCAGGCAGGCCTCCATAAGCCTGCTTTAGCGACTAAAAGGGGATTGAGAGGCTAAATTCATTAAGTCATACATCCTTTAATGCATTAACTCCTCTTAACTGCTGATCGCAGGAATTTAAAGGCGCTCTCAACTGCCGGGGAGATTATTGTTGACATCTGACCAGTTGGAGAGCAGAAGTCAGCAGAATGTCAGAGCTTCATGGGATGGATTACAGAGACATAAACCCTCTCCGGGTGTACACAGCCACCCAAATACCAGAATTCAGGGAAAGTCACATTGTATCATCTTTGCATCGTTTTAAAATATCTCAGCTGGATACTTGTTGCCTTTATCACACCTCTGTACCATAGGCTGCCTGTGCCAGGGAGTCAAGGACATGTGCTTATTCGCACATGTGCATACGTTAAAACGCCCGTTTCTGCAATGCACGGCAGCTCCCCTGCTCTATATGCATTGTGGGGCGCCGTGGTGCCATTCTTTGTGAATTTATTGCCATTGTGTGCCCTTCGTTGTGAACAAGTTCCAAAGACGTCTCCGCCGCACCGCTTACTGGTCACTTTTAAGGTGGGTGCTGCAGTGATAGTGGATTCAGGCATGACGTCATGGTCCCTTCATCAGGCATGACATCATGGTCCCTTCATCGGGCATGACGTCATGCCTGATGAAGGGACCCTGAGTGGCCCCCGACACGTTGCTTTATGATGAGATGTGTGTACATCAAGTGTTTAAAAAAAAGTGTGGTGTGCAATATAGTGAAATGGAAAGTGTAAAATTATACAGCAATGAATGCAGAATGGCACCGGCTATAGAGGACTACGAATCCCAGCAATAGTACATTATACAGACCAATGCAGAATACCGCCAGCTATAGAGGACTACTAATCCCAGCAATAGTACATTATACAGCGCAATGCAGAATACCGCCAGCTATAGAGGAATACAACAAATCCCAACAATAGTACATTATAGATGGTATTCTGCATTGCTCTGTATAGTGTACTATTGCTGGGTTTTGTAGTCCTCTATAGCTGGTGGTATTCCGCATTGCGCTGTATAATGTACTATTGCTGGGATTTGTAGTCCTCTATAGCTGGTGGAACTCTGCATTGCGCTGTATAATGTACTATTGCTGGGTTTTGTAGTCCTCTATAGCTGGTGGTATTCCGCATTGCGCTGTATAATGTACTATTGCTAGGTTTTGTAGTGCTCTATAGCTGGTGGAATTCTGCATTGCGCTGTATAATGTACTATTGCTGGGTTTTGTAGTCCTCTATACAGCGCAATGCAGAATACCACCAGCTATATAGGAATACAACAAATACCAGCAATACAATATACATACAGTGTATAATGTACGGCTGGGATTTGTAGTCCTCTATAGCTGATGGTATAATATACAGCACAATGTACCATCAGCTATCCCAGCAATACATTATAGAGCACCATGTGTGGGAAAGTGCATGCTTACCTGAGCAGTCTTCCAGCAACTTGCTTCTGAGATGGGGCCTGTCTATCGGCAGCTGTCATCCCCCCACACCTGCTCCTCCTTACTTCTTCTCCCCACGTCCCTGTGCCGATCGTGGATGTGGGTGGGCGGTGAGCGTTAGGCGGGGAGGAGGTGCGGCGTGTGGAGCGTAGATGCGGGCGGGTCTGGCAGCGGCGAGCGTGAGGTGGGGAGGAGGTGCGGTGCGCAGCGTGTGTGGAGCCGTGAACAGGGCCAACTAATCGGAAGCCGATTAATCGATGATTGAAAAAGTTGACAACTTTTTCAATCATCGATTATAATCGATTTAGTCGATTAGTTGTTGCAGCCTTTCTTCCAGTTTATCAAACCTGACCAAGAAGATAAAAAAAAGTCAGCACACATAGTTTGTAAGGTTTGTTCACACCAAATGCAGACCAGATGTACACAAATTGCAGTGGGTTGTGTCGCGTTTTTTGCCGCATTTCTGATGTGTTCCGGGCCGTTTTTGGTTGTTTGTTTTTTTTAGTTTAAAATGGGCTTTCAGTGCGTTCCAGGGCGTTTGCATGCGTTTTTGATGCGTTCCAGAGCAGGTAAAATAGGGCTTGCTGCAGTTTTTTTACATGCTCTGGAACTGAATGCTGCGGTATGAACTAGTGCCCAAAATACCATTGGAATACATTGGACGCAGTTTTGATCCTGTCTGTAACTGCTCTGCACCTGGAACACGCTATGTGTGAACAAGGCCTTAGGGCCAATTAAAGGAGAACTATGGGGTCAGTGTTTTTCCCCATAGTTCTCCTTAGTGTAACGGGAGGACACAAACTAGCGTCCTCCCGTTACCCTAAGCTCAGTATACCGCGAGCTACAGCTCACGGTATACTGAGACGACGCAGCCGGAGCGGATCCCGACTTAGATGACGGGATCCGCCCATATCCTCCCTCGTCACCTCATGACGAGGGAGCATGGAGCCGGCTTCCCGGCCAATCAGGAAGCCGGGCAGCGTGTAATGACGCACTGCCCGGCTTCCTGATACAGGAAGTATCGGGCTAGGTATCAGAGCATCGGAATCCAGCCCCTACCCTGTCATGGCAGAGAGCCGTGACAGGATCGAGAGGTGAGCGAACGCCGGTATATGTTCGCTCACTTCCCGATCTACTGAGCCGACCTGTGACAGTCTCATTGTCACAGGTCGGCTAGAACTATGAGGTGAGTGGAAATCACTCATCTCATAGTTCTCCTTTAACACCATAGTGTTGTGCTAAAGGCATGATACTGTTAATGCAAGATATTGCACACAGTGCACCTAGCGTGCAGTACCATTCATTTGAATGGCACCTTAATGCACCTCCTGGTGGCCGTTCATTGTACTGCAACGTGTAGTGCCGCAATACCATGCATTGCGGTGAAAAAAGTAGCGCATGCCGGGTACTTTTTTTCACTTCACCACAACAAACAGTATTGCAATACCACGCATTTCGCTGAGCCACAATGAACGGCTGCCGGGAGGTGCATTGTGGTGCCATTCAAATAAATGGCAACCCAACGCACCTATTGCCTGGTAATGCACACTAGGTCCATAGGACAATGGTAATGCACACTAGGTCCATAGGACAATGTGGGGGGGGCACATAAAATACCACAGTCAAAACTGGGGGGGGCACTAATAATTTTCACCATTAAATCATACCACTGAAAAAAAACTAATAAAGTATATATATATAAGATTACAAGTATGAGAGTAATGCGGTATGCAATGATTATATATATTATAATAAACGGGTATGTAGACAGATTGGTTAGACTCAGGGCCAGGAGTGCTTGAATTAATGTCTGGGCCCCCCAAGTGACAGAATGTTAGGGTCCAGTCACAGCTGCAACTATTTGACCCTGTAGTTCTGCCACTGTATAGAGGACTATAAAACCCAACAATACATTATACAGCAATGCAGAATACCACCAGCTATAAAGCACTACAAATCCCAGCAATACATTATACAGCAATGGAGAATGCCACCGTCAGCTATAGAGCACTACAAATCCCAGCAATCCATTATACAGCAATGGAGAATGCCACCATCCGCTATAGGAGACTACAAATCCCTGTAATACATTCACAGCCATGCAGAATACCACCAGCTATAGAGGACTACAAATCCCAGCAATACACTATACAACAATACAGAATAATACTATTTGTTATAGAGCACTACAAATCCCAGCAACACATTATGCAACAATGCAGAATACCATTATCTATAGATGACCGGTGCTGGGTCCCGTATCCTGGTCCTCGGTGCCACGGAGCTCTGGGCCAGTCCCTGGGCACACT
>NW_017306776.1:551129-551400 GCF_000935625.1 Nanorana parkeri | reverse complement strand
AATGCACACTAGGTCCATAGGACAATGGTAATGCACACTAGGTCTATAGTACAATGGTAATGCACACTAGGTCTATAGGACAATGGTAATGCACACTAGGTCCATAGGACAATGGTAATGCACACTAGGTCTATAGGACAATGGTAATGCACACTAGGTCTATAGGACAATGGTAATGCACACTAGGTTTATAGGACAATAGTAATGCACACTAGGTCCATAGGACAATAGAAATGCACACTAGGTCTATAGGACAATGGAAATGCACACT
>NW_017306776.1:548526-548806 GCF_000935625.1 Nanorana parkeri | reverse complement strand
TATCCTGTCCCAGCGACAGGGCGAAAGATCTTTACTCCATCGTGTGGCGTTTTTCTCCCGGAAACTTACCCCTACGGAACAAAATTACGATGTGGGTGATCGTGAACTGCTGGCAATTAAAGCGGCTCTAGAAGAATGGCGTTATTTGTTGGAAGGGGCTGCTCGTCCTATTTTGGTCTTTACTGATCATAAGAACTTGGAGTACCTACGGTCGGCAAAGCGGCTTCGGCCTCGCCAGGCCCGATGGGCGCTGTTTTTCTCCCGCTTTTCAATGCACAAT
>NW_017306776.1:497855-548477 GCF_000935625.1 Nanorana parkeri | reverse complement strand
GCCTCGCCAGGCCCGATGGGCGCTGTTTTTCTCCCGCTTTTCAATGCACATTACCTTCCGCCCGGGGTCTAAGAACATCAAACCCGATGCCTTGTCCCGCATGTACCCGGAGGGGGAGGAGTCGAGTCCACCGGTGGTGGTGTTGCCTGCCCACAGTTTTCTCTTATTGCAAGATGACTTGAAATCCCAGTTGCCCGCCAGTCTGAAATTCCAGGAGAAGGAGGGATTATTTTTTCTGAACGATTTGGTGTTCATACCACCCGAGGTTCGTGTCGTGGTTCTTCGGATGTGTCATGATCATCAACTGGCAGGTCACTTCGGAGTTCGCAAGACGATTGACTTGGTGCGGCCGGGGTTGAGGAAGGATTGCCTGTCGTACGTCCGCTCTTGTGTCATCTGCCTCCATAACAAGACTGAACGTTGCCGATCCTGGGGCCTGTTACGGCCGCTTCCCATTCCTCCCCGGCCATGGGATATGATCGGCATGGATTTCATCGTGGACTTGCCGCCTTCTGATGGATTCACTTCCATCTTCGTGGTGGTGGATCGTCTCACCAAGATGGCACACTTTGTCCCAATGATCGGCACCCCGACTGCCTCTGATACCAGCCGTGCCTTCTTCAAGGAGATTGTGCGCCTCCATGGCCTTCCCAGCAATATTGTTTCTGACAGGGGTGTCCAATTTACCTCCAAATTCTGGCGTGAATTGTGCAAGTCTCTTGGGGTTGCCAACAACTTCTCCACAGCGTACCATCCACAGACTAATGGCCAGACAGAGCGCACCAATCAAATCCGACCCAGCTTCCATCAGGTATTTTCCTCTTTAGGATCTGGAACTTCTGTGCCCTCAGCATCTGCAACTGCCAAGGAGCACTCCAGTTAAATGAGAGTATCTTCTTAGAACAAGGCACCCAACACCTGCCACGTGTTTGGGCCCAGTGAAGTATCAGTGTATCCTTAGGCCTCCAGGCCCCTCAGCACCTGCCATGTGCTGAGGCCCAGGCCATTTGCTCTGCATCACACACAGTCCTCCTAGGGCGAGGCCCCTAGGGGAAGAGAGAGCTCTCCACAATGTCCCCAGACCTTTTATCACCTGCCCTCAACCATGCCTCTGAGTCATCCTACTCAGGGATTGGCTAGGGCCAGGTGCATAGTCATAACCTGAGGGTGGATCCTCCCTCACTGTATGCCAAGGCTCCCTTTTCCTCAGCAACAGGAGGAGCAATCAATCCAGCAGACTCAGGGACACCTATAGAATGCAGAGCTCTGTATAATCAGTATCTAGACTGGTTACAGTCCAGGTATCTCTAAATTGAATAGTGACATTTTAGAGGGCGCTACACGACATTTTGATTTTTTCATCCTCCCTTGACCTACATCGGACGCATGTTCTGGAGGTATTACAGAGACTCCAAAAACATCAATTATACGTGAAAGCCGAGAAGTGCGAATTTGAAAAGGACTCTGTCCAATTCCTGGGTCTCATCATATCAACCACGGGCATTGCCATGGATCCTCAAAAGGTGGCTGCCATTTTGGACTGGCCTACCCCCGTCACTCGCAAGGGTGTCCAACGCTTTGTGGGGTTTGCAAATTTCTACCGAAAATTTATCAAAAATTTTTCGACGATCATTAGTCCCATTACGCAGCTTACCAAGCAGAACACACATTTCCAGTAGACCCCTTCGGCCCAGATGGCCTTCGACGACCTCAAGAAACTGTTCACCTCTGCCTCAATCTTGAAACATCCTGACCCGACTCTGCCATATGTTCTTGAGGTAGATGCCTCGGAGGTTGCGGTCGGAGCTATCCTGTCCCAGCGACAGGGCGAAAGATCTTTACTCCATCGTGTGGCGTTTTTCTCCCGGAAACTTACCCCTACGGAACAAAATTACGATGTGGGTGATCGTGAACTGCTGGCAATTAAAGCGGCTCTAGAAGAATGGCGTTATTTGTTGGAAGGGGCTGCTCGTCCTATTTTGGTCTTTACTGATCATAAGAACTTGGAGTACCTACGGTCGGCAAAGCGGCTTCGGCCTCGCCAGGCCCGATGGGCGCTGTTTTTCTCCCGCTTTTCAATGCACAATTACCTTCCGCCTGGGGTCTAAGAACATCAAACCCGATGCCTTGTCCCGCATGTACCCGGAGGGGGAGGAGTCGAGTCCACCAGTGGCGGTGTTGCCTGCCCACAGTTTACTCTTATTGTCTTCCGGGGCAACTTTGCCCGCCAATCTGAAATTTCAGGAGAAGGAGGGATTATTTTTTCTGAATGATTTGGTGTTCATACCACCCGAGGTTCGTATCATGGTTCTTCAGATGTGTCATGATCATCAACTGGCGGGTCACTTCGGAGTTCGCAAGACGATCGACTTGGTGCGGCGGTCCTTCTGGTGGCCGGGGTTGAGGAAGGATTGCCTGTCGTACGTCCGCTCTTGTGTCATCTGCCTCCGTAACAAGACTGAACGTTGCCGATCCTGGGGCCTGTTACGGCCGCTTCCAATTCCACCCCGGCCATGGGATATGATCGCTATGCACACTAGGTCTATAGGACAATGGTAATGCACACTAGGTACGTTGTGTGATAGAGTGCATTAAATGCATGGTATAGTGCAGTGATGGCGAACCTTTTTGAACCCGAGTGCCCAAACTGCGACACAAAATGAATTTATTTACCTCAAAGTGCCAGCAATGAAAATAAGTTTTAAGAACGGGTTTAAGAAACGTTCAACATCACTGCCTTAGGCAAAATAGGGTAAACAGTTGGCCCGGATCGCGTACTGAGGCGATCCGGGTCGGTCAGATCTATTTCCATTGGTGGTCCCTGAACCTGGGCTCGCGTGCCAGCAGAGAGGGCCCCGCGTGCCATAGGTTCGCCACCACTGGTATAGTGCAAGTAACACAACTCTATGGTGTGAATGGTCCCTTCATTCTTCTGGCGGACCTTTAATGATAATCACATTTCATCTTGTTTATGACAGCGGGAGGTTTTTTTTTTTGTCAGCTGGGTTCATCCTTTGTTTTCATTATGTTTCGGCTTCGGTTTGCATGCATCATTGGTAACGCTTTCGGCAAGCTTTGAGCAGCTTTGTTGAAGCCATCGAAGAAAACTTTAGCTCTGGTATGGGGATATTAAACTCAGATCTCAGGCCCCATTCACACCAGGGTGGTCCCCTCTCCCCTGTGACGCATTCAACATGTGTTCTGTCAAGGCAGCCCGATCATTTGAGTGAGCTTCTTAATGCACCGCAATGGACCAAAAATCACACTTGCAGCATTCTCGCTAGCCCTGGCTGGTGGTTGCACATTGGTACATGTTCCACATTAACAATTAATGGCACCACAATGGTGTGCTGACTGTTACCTCACACAAGCTGCCAGGAGTAGGGCTGCCACCTTTTCTTCAAGCGAAACCCGAACACTTTGCCGACATTAATTGGGGAGAATGAGTCGCGGCTTATTCATATGTAAATAGAGCCGCCCATTCATATGTAAATAGAGCCGCCCATTCATATGTAAATAGAGCCGCCCATTCATATGTAAATAGAGCCGCCCATTCATATGTAAATAGAGCCGCCCATTCATATGTAAATAGAGCCGCCCATTCATATGTAAATAGAGCCGCCCATTCATATGTAAATAGAGCCGCCCATTCATATGTAAATAGAGCCGCCCATTCATATGTAAATATCACAGTTGAGACTATTTTCAGTGGGGGGCCAGTAGCCCCTATTTTAAATTTGGTTGCCCCTGTCTGCCTGACACCTTGTGTCCGGGTTTCTGCTGCCATGAAACCTGAACACAGCTTTCAAAACCTGGACCGTCCAGAATCCTGGACAGGTGGCCACCCTAGCCAGGAAGCTTCATGTAGAGATGAAGCCCACTAACTAGCAGCTTGTTTAAAGTGACAGTCAGCACCACCATTATAATCTACAGTATGTTGAACTTCCATAAGGTCTATCCCACTCCTGATAACCAGGAAACCATCTAGAAGTCTGTAAACTGAAGCTGGCCGTACACCTATAGATGATCTGCAGACTTTCTATGGCCAGATGGAAAACGTGCAACAGATTCCTCCATCTCCGCTAAACTGTGTGGATGGTGGAATCTCTCGCTGGGCCAAGCTTCAGTATCTTGCTAGTCGGCCCCGCTGGCTGTCAAAACACCTGAACAATGCCAGCATCCAATCAGACTGTTCAGGTATTTTGAGAGCCAATGGGGCCTGCTATTGGCTATTGTAATTTACAATAGCCAATAGCAGAATGGCCACTGCTCCTGCAGAGGAGCAGACCTGAGAAAGTTCTCTCTCAGGTCGCTCCTCTGTGATTGTCGTCAGGCAGCGGGCGGGGGCATTAGCCAGACTGCTATTCGCTATTTCAAATTGTTTGTATAATTGTAAACATTGCATCGGGGAGTTTTTTGTCTTTTTTTCCTGAAATAACATTGTGGGACACAAAAAAAAAAAATTGTGTTCAATTAAAGGTGTTATGTGTTTATTGAAGCATTTAGTGAATGAGTAGCGGTACAAGTACCCCTTACTCAATCACAAGGGGGGTAGGCGGCATCTGGGGGGCCCCCTTTACCTTACACAGACCTCCACAATCACCGGGCCAGGGTTGTGGGGAAGAGGCCCCTGTCCTCATCGGCATAGTGACAAGGCGCTTTTCTGGGGGTCCCGCCCCTGCAAAGCACCCACTCCATGTCAAGGGCATGTAGCTTGGTATGGCGCAAGGAGGAGGGGCGCTTGCTCGCCCCCTCTGTTCTGCCCTGGATTAAGGGTCTGGTATGACTTCTGGGGGGAACCCCACACTTTTTTTCACATTGGGGATCCCTCCTAACATTCCTACCAGATTTAAAGGGTCTGTTATCAATTGGGGGGGAAAAGACCCTCACACTTTTTTTCTTTCTGCGCACTAAAAAAACCCCAAAACCTCTTTTTAGCACACATTACATGCGTTACAATGGCATTCATTTTAAATGGCGGCCCAATGCACTAAGGCAATGCAGCTGCGTTGTGGCAAGGCATTGAAGTTCATTGAGTTCGAAAAAAAGGGTTACGCATGTTACTGTGCATTTAGTGCACGCTATTACACAGCGCACTGAACTTGTGCTATGATGCGCTAGGTGCACTGCGGCACAGCCCAACAAGCGGTACTGCAATACCTTGAATTGGTGTGCGTTGAACACAAGTAGGGCGTGCACTGGGTGCGCTAGCATGCTCGAATGTGCTAAGCGCAACACTCAAGTGTGAATGGACCCTAAACCTAGAGTTTTCATTCAAGTAATACCTGGTGATCCTGCCATGGAAGCTCTTGTTCAGGCACTTCCTGTCTGGTTTAGATATTCCTGTTCTAAGGTGTCTCTGATGGAGAATACAAATGGCTGTGCCGAGGCATCTTGTGTCAGCGTACCTGCTGTGGTCCCTTTAAGGAAATCCGCTCTGAGACATTCCATGCAGCCATCGTCAATGTGCATGTAGACAGGAAGTGTGGAACAAAGCTGCGATAGCAACGAAGGTGAATTTTAGTTCCAGTGGTCCAGTATGTGTCACTCGGCAGTAGGAATGCTCTTAGGTACGGACCGAGTTTGGATTGAACCTGAGCTCCCCAAACCCAGAAGGAAGCTCTTTTTGCCCAATCAGCTTCCCCGTCTGCAGCAGGGCATAAGTAAATGGCCGGGACGCTGTGACCTCATTGACCTTATATGGCCACATGGCTATATTTGGTAAATTATATTGACCTAATATGGCCATATACGGTCAATGATGTCAGCACAAGCAACCCATCCCTTTGTTTATGTGCAGCTGCAGGATTAGAAGGGGAATGCCCCAGCCCGCAGCTGATTGGGCTCCCTTCCAGGTTTAGGGGAGCTCAGATTTGGACTGGGTCCAGAGCCAGTTCTGGCTGTATTTGCACTTTAAGAGTAGCTGTAATTATCTAGCGCAGGGGTAACTCCTGCCCTCCAGCTGCTGTGGAACTACAAATCCCATAAGGCATTGCAAAATTCTCCGTCACAGACATTGCTTCCAGAGACAGATGCATCATGGGATTTGTAGTTTCACCACCCCTGGTCTAGACAGAGAAAAAGTTATGCATTTAGCTGTTTGCCTGGAGACGCACTTTAAGGCCCCGTTCACACTGATCGGTTTATCGCGCGATTTCTGCCGCAAAATCGCGCATATCGCTCTTTGTAGCTTGTCCAATGCATTTCAATGGAGCTGTTCACATCTCACAGCTTAATGTCGCTCAAGCTTGTCGCTTGTACATGACACTTTTTTTCCGCGGATGTCGCGCTATTCGGCTTCAATAGACTCTATGGTGTCGCACTAAATCGCGCATTATCGGCGCTAGTGCACAACTTTGTCATACGATATCGCGCTACAGAAGGGTCACTTTTGCACTGCAAAATGGAAGGAAAAGATGATGTCACATAAAGATCGCTGTTGATTGATTACAGCCCAATGTAGTAGCGATGGAGGACCGCCCAAAAAACGCGATATGTAGCACGGTAAAATGTGCACTGTCGCTCAATATCGTGCAATGTAGCTCAAAGCCGCTCAGCACGAAATCGCGCTGAAAAACGCGTGATATCCATGTCGCTCAGTGTGAATGGGGTCTAAAGTGATGGCAGCTATGGGAACATCTCACACTGAGCAAACATTTCTTGTCACAGGTTTTCAGTCAGCAATGTCACATCCCGCTACCTCTCTCTCTCAATAAACACCTGCAGCATGTTCTCATACATGTGACCTGGTTAAGCAATTCCATCAGGCTCTTGCATAAATATTACTGTACTTGACAGGCCAGGTCTCACTCTCTCCGCCTCTGTGTGGGACTCCACCTCTGCCCCTTCACCATTTATGACCACAGAAAAATAAATGGTTCACGTCACACTTAAAATATCCAATACTGCTAGCGATATAGTAAGTCGTTGCCCTCATCCAAGATGGCGGCCCCAGGTTCAGGAAGGAACGCCCCTGTGGTGACGTAACGCAACGCCCACTCCCGTAAAAGTCTATTACACAATGTGCGGCTCTATGCTCCCTGGCAGTGTGCGGTGGACAGTGGCCGGTGAGGATCAGTTTTGACAGGGTCGGTGCTGGTCAGGGTAACATCACCATGTCTTTCTGCTCGTTCTTTGGCGGAGAAAAGTACAAAGATCACTTCGAGAACGGTAATGATAACGAGGGGCTGGTGTGTGTGTGTGGACTTACTATTGGGGTGTAGGAGGGTGTCGGTGTGTACAGGGAACCAATCAGAAAGTTACATAATGGATCAGCTGTTACATTGTTGCCAGCATTGTACATTCATATCTGGGGGGGTTCCCTGCTGTCTATCCTGAAGCTTATTTAGGGTTCACCAGCAGCGTTGCTATGGAGTTAACTGCGTTATTGGTGCGTTTTGCAGCAAAGCAAGTTGAATGGTCTCCGAAGTGCGTCCAGTGCGCGCTGAGGGGTTTAAATGGAAGGAAAGGCTGCGCAATGACCCACTTTTTAAATGTGGGCTCCCCATTGCTCTGCTGCTCCCCGCATATGTTTTATAATCCATCGCCATCTAAATATATGTAATATAAAGGTTTGTTTTTTTCATGTGGTCATGTGACCACCAAGCTGCATCTAGTCTGCGTGTCTCCCCATTTGGTCTGTTGAATACGCCATTGGAAGCGCTTTTCTTTTTTTCTGTTCGATGCTTGTTGATCCTGCCAGAAATCCAGTGCTGTCCTGTGCACTCTACAGTGGCATCTCCAGGGGGGTGCAGCCCACACCAGGTGACACCATCAGAAGGGGTGACACCAAAATCACTGATCGTCATTTTGGTGTCACCCCCTCTGAAAAGTCGGGCACTCGGTCATGGACTGAGAGCCCGACAGCTGCAGCAGACAGAAGGGGACCCAGCGAAATACCTTATCCCGCGGGATGAACGTGCCCTCCTCTCTCTGCCGGTGTCCATCACCAAGACACCCGGTCTGGGGACACCTCTGGTGGTATCTCAAGCTGGTGAATCTCCGTACATTCAGCGAGGACTGGATGAAAGATGGTACGCATGCACGTTTGTGTCCCGCTCATACCTTCTAGTATCTAAAGAAATGTGTCATGATATAATCCTGTATGCTGGGAGTCCTCTGTCTGCAAGTAGAAAGTCATGTGACCTTCCCTGTACATCCCTCAGGGGGGACAGCAGTAGCAAGGGAAACATGGGAAGTTTGATTTGTAGACTTGCTTGATTGGCCAGAATCTGTTCCATCTGCTGAGAAGCTCGCCCGATCCTCAGAGTCCGTCCCGGAGACACATTGATGCTTGTTCAGGATAATAACCAATAATGACCCCGATGGCCGTGGTTACCGATTAACAATGCAATGTGTGGAGACTGTACAGAATCTATTCCTGGAAGCTGCTCAGCGATTTCAGTCACTTTGCAACATTCATGTCACAAGGTGGCTGATGAAAGCCGGAATCCGGTTACTTCATTTGTGGGAGGAAGTTTACCGACTTGAAGCGCAGCTGAAGCCAAGTTAGTTGTGGATGGAGAGGGATGAGAACCCCGGGCAGGTTTTTATTGCTCTGTGTCCCCAATAGAGAGAGTCACTCCCTCTCTGTGTCCTTATCAGTGAAAGGAAATCCCAAACTTTGGGTTGTCACCAGAACAGGAATAGAGGGGAGATCTTCCAATGGGGACACTAGTTCTGGTGACCACACCAGGGATTTTACTCACTTCCTGTTCTGGCTGTCAGACAGGAAGTGTAGGAAATCTCCCCAGCTGAATACAGATGGCAAATAAAAAGCTGGCAGGGGTTATAAATGGGGATGCACCGATACCGTTTTTTCGGTAACGAGTACCGATAATTATTTTGTTTCGGTACTCACCGATACCGGGAGTCCCATTAAGGAAGCCAGGCGGCGTGTAATGACTCGCTTCCCGCTTAGCCTGGGAAGGCGTCTCCATGCTCACCACCAGGTGACGAGGGAGCATGGATCCGGCTTTCTGACCAATCGGGATGCCGGGGGTCGAGGTAATGACTCACCACCTGGCTTTCTGATTGGCCAACTTCCTGACCAAATGGGATGCTGTGCGGCGATTCATTACCCGCCCCCGGCATCTTGATTGACTGGGAAACCAGCTCCCTGGTGACGAGGGAGCATGGAGCCAGCTTCTCGGCCAATCAGGAAGCCGGGCACAAATGCTTTGTGTAAGGTCTGAGCTGACATAGTAACTTGTATTTCGGTCCATCCAGTCCTGAGATTTATACGGCTCTGCCACACAGAGCACCACTTTCAGTTAAGGAGGGCAGTGGTTGTCCTCTCCACACAGTTGGACAGCGAAGGAGCAGCAGCAGACTAAGTATCTCTCTGCTCACCGTGCTCTCTCCTTCTCCAGTCAGCATGCTCCTTGTAAATACATTTGCATGCAGAGTATTATCAGGTTGGCTACCCAGTCCTGTGTGTCTTCCCATCCCCTTCCAGTGTAAGGGCCGCTGCACAGCATTGTAGTACTTGCATTTAGAAAAATACCCTTCGGGTCTATTTATATTCACCCTGAGAATACTGGTGAACGTTCGTTTTGGGGTGAATAATGCCAAAAGCAATGTTAGATAGATATAGATATATATAATATATATTTTCTTCCAGTTCGAATGTATTGTGATGTAATACTTCCTTATGGCCACTAGATGGAGCTGAAGATCAAAGGAATCAACACTTTTCTATGCTCCTTGGCTCCATCTAGTGGTTAGAATTTGGTATTACAATTTGAATTGAGCTTTTGGCAATACATTCGAACTGTAAAATAATAGAATACTAACGTTTGTTTTTGGCGTTATTCACCCAAAATGAACATTCGGGTATTCCCAGAGCAAAGGGCTCTGCAAATTGTTTATAATTGGCCCCCCTAAGTGATAAATACAGAGCGGCACTCGTGTCTTTTATATCTCTGTGGAGGTAAGTTTTATATTTGGGTATTAATGACCTTTCGTTATAATCCACCATCATATCCTACAGTGGTGCAGAATGGGAAGGTTAACGTGCAGTGATTACCATACAAGGACTGCTTGCTGTATGCACCTATGTGTTCTAGGAGAGCTAACGTGCCGATATTACAATACAAGGACTGCTTACTGTATGCACCTATGTGTTCTAGGAGAGCTAACGTGCCAATATTACAATACAAGGACTGCTTGCTGTATGCACCTATGTGTTCTAGGAGAGCTAACGTGCCGTTATTACAATACAAGGGTTGCTTGCTGTATGCACCTATGTGTTCTAGGAGAGCTAACGTGCCGTTATTACAATACAAGGGTTGCTTGCTGTATGCACCTATGTGTTCTAGGAGAGCTTTGTCATAATGATTGACTTGTAATACTTTGTGTATCGCTGTCATTCCATGATCAGGAATATACGTGTGCGCCGAATGTGGCTACGAGCTGTTCTCCAGCCGTACAAAATATGAACACTCCTCCCCGTGGCCCGCCTTCACAGAGACCATCCACGAGGACAGCGTCTCCAAATATGTGGAACGGCCCAATGCTCTTAAGGTGAGAACACCATAAACAGTATGACTGCCCAGGTATGGTCTGCAGGAGATTGTAAATGATTGTGTATAATCCTAAAGGGGGTCTGAATAAAACATGTAAAGCACCCTTTTTGACCAAGATTTGATAGCACTTCAGGAGTGCTAAGTGGCCTCCTAAATGACCATAAATATTATTGCTTGAGAGGTCACTTTAGCACACTTTATGTGCTATCAGTCTATACTGGTTCATGGGAAGGAGATGGTATTGGAACTAGTAATGATTAAGTAGAAGGAAGGGGTAGCTGGGCTTTCGAGTCACTGCTGGGAGGGGTAGTAAGGTGGGCTGAGCTGCTGAGTGGCTGCTAGGAGGGGGATAAAGGTGGGCTCAGCTTCTGATAGGGGTAGTAGGGGGAACTGAGCTGCTGGGTCACTATTGTTGGGTAGAGCAAGGTGGGGGGGCTGAGCGGGAGCTGCTGGGAGAGAGAACTGAGCTGCTGGCTCCCTGCTGGGAGGAAAGCGGAGTAAGCTGAGCTGTTGAGTCACTGCTGAGAGGGGGTAGCTGGAGGAACGGAGAGAGGAGGGGGGAAATCCCTGAGGGGAGTGGTGACTGATGGTCACTGCTCTCTGCAGGGAGAATATTGTGAATTGAGCGATCAGTGTTATGTGATCGCTCGGTTCTCAATCAATAGAGGCGACCTGTGACGCTGCAGTGTCACAGGTCGGCCTAACTATTGGGATAAGTTGTATTTCACTCATCTGACAATTTCCCTTCATAGCGCCCTCTGCTCTAGTCTCGGCGTGCTGAGCACCGGTCTGAATGTAAATCTTGAATCTTGCCTAAAGCCTGCCAACAGCTCATTTAAAGGGACAGCTAGGACTCCCATTATGGTTAGCATTCAGCACTTTAAGGCTTGGTTCACACCAGGGCGGTTTCGGATCAGCGCGGTCTCCGTGCGGATTTGAAAAGGGAGGTTTTGGGTATTTTTAATTCGGCACTGAAACGCCCAAAACCGCACGGTTACATTGAAAGCGGTATGGAAACCGCACTGATCAGTGCAGCAAAAAAGAGCCATGGAGCAATTCTGGCAGGAGGCGATTCGGATCCCACAGAGCCACGCGGTTCCATGAACGCTCCCCATAGCAATGTTCATGTGGGCGGATCTGCGCGGCCGAACCGCCCTGGTGTGAATGGGGGCTCAGTCTGGAGCTGAGGGTGCTTTAAGGGCTTCAGAAAAGCTGCATGACGCTTGCCAAGTGCTGTATGTATGTTTACTGTACACACTGCCCTTTTAGAATGGAGTTAACTAGCTGAAGCCTGCTTGAACCGAGCTAGAAACTGCAGAGACCTTCCCCAAGTGTTAATCTGTAATGGGAACCTGTCGGAACATCCGCTGCCTCTTAGGCCTGGTTCACTTCTGAGCGTTTTACAGCGCTGATCGACGCGCTGTAAAACGCTCATCATGTGAAAACCAATAATTGCCTATGGGCATGTTTCCCACCTGGGCGTATTTCAGCGCGTAGGAACACGCTGCAAAAGGCCCTACGCCCAAAGAAGTACAGGAGCTTCTTTGGGGCGTATTTTCCGCGCGTATCCATTAGGATACAGCTTAGTAAACGCGCGTTTGACGCGTGTTTCTTTTACCGCAAATCACAGCAAACACGCATATTCCGTACGCCCAGGTGTGAACCCAGCCTTACAGCTGACTTATCTCATGGTGTACCGAAGGCTTCTATGGCCCAGTTCCATGCAGGTAGTGCTAGTTTAGGGTCAAAGTCGCACCCCTCCAGCATTCTGCACATTCCGCTGCTTCTGGGAGTCCAGCCAATGGCTGCTTCCAGCACTGGATGGGAGCTTCAGCTGTGCCAGGTAACAGCCTTCTAGACAGGTTCCCTTTAATTGAATTGCTGTTTTATTTTCATCGGCTGGGATTTCTGGATTCTAACTCGTGTCCTTTTGCTCCTCCAGGTCTCCTGCGGAAAGTGCGGCAATGGCCTGGGTCACGAGTTTTTAAACGACGGCCCAAAGAAGAACCAGTCCCGCTTCTGAATATTCAGCAACTCGATTAAGTTCATCCCCAAAGGTAACTATGAAATCATCATTAAATCGGCATTCTGTTCTAAAGCCCCGAGTTGCTCCCCTCCCAAAAGGGACAAGTTCTCCATCCACACATCCAGTGGAACCTCTCCTAAAGCAGCACTCCCCAAGCTAAAGGAACCCCATATGTATACTACCTGACTCTGATGTCTGTGGCCTATAGAGTCTTTAGCACCCCTACAGGAAATGTTGTATCCCCTTGAAAGGCTTGCACAGCCTTCTATGGGGCCATCTCCTGAGCAAATCCTATATTGGAAGATAGCCGCATAGAAGTCTATAGGGATCGACTGTGCCATTGTCTATGTATGAAAGCCAATTGGTCAACATAACAGCCAGGGGGACTCATCTTTTGGGAATGAGGTCAGCAATGGAAGCCCCCACATTTATTTTACTTAAAAGGGGTTGGCAGGATAACCAGAGTGAGGTCTTGTTGGGCTATAGTTGTTTCCTATGCTCCTCAGCTCCATCTAGTGGCCATAATGCAGTATTACATGACATTCATTCAACCTGAAAAGGAAATATATCTAAGATTGTTTGTCTCCATTTGCACAGAACGAACCTTCATTAAGATTTTGTAGGGCAGATATCCTGAATTGGTTATAAAAAGACCTCTAAGCATTGCTCCAACCAGCATTGCTCCAACCAGTACTATCTCTCCATTTTTGAGCAAAGTGGGAAAGTCTTAGAACCTCTGTCATTTTTATTGCTGTTTGGCTTTCTATTGGGAAGATTTTTATTCCCTTCCTGTCCTGGTGACCACACATGAGTACTAAGCTAAACTAACAACGAAAGATGCCTGACAGTATGTTTCTTGGATTGTGGGCGGAATCCGGATGGCCCCAAGAAAACCCATTGACACGGGCAGGGAGAGCATGCAAACTCCATGCAGATAATAGTCGTGGTAGAATTTGAACCCGGTGTCGCAGTAACGGAGTTCTAAGAAAAATAGCTCCTGGCCAGCCAAGCAAGCTGATCTCTTGGTGCTCATATAGTGTTTGTGTATGTTGAACCTGCTCACCCTGTAATTCACATATCTATATAGTTGATGGGTAACCTGATTATCCTGTCATAAGCGGAGTCCTTCACTTCTAGACTTTATACTGCTGGAAATATTTTGTACATCAGCATTCTTTTTTCTCGGTGCCAAACCAGTGTTACTGTCTCTGCTGTGGTGTTACTGTCTCTGCTGTGTAAAGAGATGTTACTTATTTATCATAACCCAGATTACACGCGTTTCTATTTTTATTCTGCCGAGTTAATTCCTCCCAACCATTAATCTTCAGTTTAAAGACAAATGATCCCCATGAATCTCCTTTTAAGGTTCCACTGCATGTTGTCCATAGCTTTGGATACATCAGTCTCTTCCATTTGACAGACAGCAGCCAACGCCGTGATGTCGCCGACCTCTCCTGTCCTCACTAACTAATGGAGACCAATCGGGGTTCTTCCTAATCATGTGATCACTTTGTAAGCTATGATCTAGTGATCACACACAGGCCGCAGGCTTCATTCATGAAATAAGTCTTCAGCCTGCAGAGGCCATTGCAGCCTGAAGATGACAATGTGTCTCTGGTAACTGTATCTGACAATTGCAGTATTAAATAAATGCCTAATATTACATCATCATGAACATCTTTTGTGCATTTGTCAGCCAGTAAAGAAAAAAACTAAACAGGGTTTTTTTTACATTTTTTATTAAAACCATATTTAGGTATATTTATAGGTAAGCAGATATTCATAGTTCTAGTCTGGGCATCTAGGCATCAATGTCCTCTGGTCACAAAAATGTTAAAGGCAACATCCTGTTCAACCCCATGGACCTAAACATATGAAAATTTTATTTTCTGCATTGTCTGTCTTTAAAGGAGAACTATGAGGTCAGGGCTTTTCCCCATAGTTCTCCTTAGGGTAACGGGAGGACACAAACTAGCGTCCTCCCGTCACCCTAGGCTCAGTATACCGCAAGCTGTAGCTCGCGGTATACTGAGACGCCGCAGCTGAAGCGGATCCCGACAATTGTGCCCGGATCCGCCCAGCTGCGTAACTGACAGCTGGCTCTGCCTATCTAGAGGCAGAACCAGCTGTACCCGCCCCCTCTCCCGTCCGTTCCGCCAGTCAACGCTGGCGAATCGGAGGGGGGAATCCAGCCCCTCCCCTGTCACGGCAGAGAGCCGTGACAGGATCGAGAGGCGAGCGATCGCCGGTATGTGTTCGCTCACCACCCAATCTACTTAGCCGACCTGTGACAGTCTCATTGTCACAGGTCGGCTAGAACTATGAGGTGAGTGGAAATCACTCACCTCATAGTTCTCCTTTTTTAAAGAAGAACTCCAAGCAAACAAAAGCTGACCTTTGCAGTAGGTCTATCCCCTGCACTGCAAGGGTTAAGTGCCAGTTTTGTCTAGAGGGCTCTAGACTGTATTACTGGCCTGATCCTCTGTCTCACTAGCTCCCTCCGGGCTGCTAGACCGGTCCCCACAGCCTCTTCTCTCCTGAGCTCCGGCGGTCCAGGGGCTGCTAACGTCATTGCGTCTAGTTCAGGTCTATTGACCCGCATTAGATGTGAGGACGCTGAGGGACATTCCATAGCTGGAGTGGAGTGAGGTGAGCGCTGACCACTGTGGATCTGAGAATCAGATGAGTAATACTTTATTTTGAGCACTCTAGATAACACAAGCGCCTTTTAAAGGTGCAGATCTGCTTTGGTCTGTGCGGAGAGCAGGGGCAACAACGCTCTTCTATTCTTTCCTCCTAAAAATAGTCTTCCTGGCTTTTCCCCAAGACGTGTCAGAATCGCTGGCTCAGAAAGTATGGAGATTGGGGCATCCCTGGCTGCATACTTGTTCTGGGTCAGTGAATCAAAGAACTGAAGCTGGGTGAAAGGGTTGGCAGCTAGGTAATGGCATCCTATATCATTTTCTCATGACAGGGTCCCTTTAAGAAGACTTCTAAGATGAAGGTTAGGCGAGTGATGTGATGGGGTTTGTACTGACCTCCCAGCTCCTGATCCAGTGATCTTTAGCTGTAGAGGTCAGGTCCTGACACTTTTCCTCTCCTCGTGCTCTGGCCAGAATTCTAGATCTCGCAGATGTCAATGGGGATTTCCTACAAGTAGGCAGATAAGACACTGAAAGAAAACAACCACCGGTGCTGATTTTTCCACCATCCTTGCAGAAATAGAGGGGGGACTCCAGAGAGACAAGGCAGCTCCTTTCAGGGAAACTGGGTATCTAACAATAGAGAAGCATTGGGATCCTTTCGGGGGTTGTTGACACCTGGTGTGAGGGTTGGGGGTAGCCCCTTCCCTGGTGATGATCGTTGGACGGAGCTTGGCTGGAGCCCTTCCCCCGACCCCCCTTTTTTATTTCTATCTGATTTTATTTATTCTCTAATTTCTTATTTCCTCCCCCCCCTCCCGGCCTACCCTGTTTCTCCCCCCGGTCTCTTCATCCCTGGCCCCCCTCTTTTTTCCCTCTGCCTTGTCCCCCCCCAGGAGCCTTTCTCAGTAGCAGGGCCGGACCCACTAAGGGGGTCGGCCGTGTTGCTAGCACACGAGACCAGCGATCCACACCTTCTTTAGCTAGGTAGTGTCTGTCCAGTGTATATGTATTTTTTCTTAATTTTTCCATTATTGTCTTGTGCTAATTGCTGATATTCGATATTGAGATGATATTATTTCATTTTCTCTGTAATGTTTGTAACTCGTTATGTGTGTTAAAACCAATAAAATATTTACCTGTTAAAAAAAAAAACAAGAAGCGCCTCCATAGTGTAAAAGTCCATGCACCCATTGCACTCCTGACCGCTCATCCATCAGAATAACACGGGTGTCGACGGAGGGCCACCGGCTCAGTGATACAAAAGAATATAGACACCGGCCTCAAGTGTTCTGCCTGACGAAGGGGATCCTACATGACCCCGAACCGTCGCACTGAGTGTGCTATGCTACTTGTTTTGCATGTACGTCAATAGACGTGTTCTACCTGCTGTTGGAGTGCCGGTGTCCATATTCTTTTGTTTCCATAGTGTAAAAAAACACTTTTTTTTTGAATATAAAGACAATGAAAATGTACTCGCAACCAACCAAAAAAGCTGAGGATGGACGAGCAGTCATGGCTTTAAATGTGCAGGTGGGGTGCTGACTCCAGGTCTGCTTTGGTTGATGCGTTTCTGGGGACGGACCCCTTTCGTCAGAACCTTTTGAGGAAAGGGGCTGGCCCCGGAAACACGTCAACTAGAGGACTGATGTGCAGCAAGATGGAGCCAGCACCCCACTTGCACATTTAAAGCCATGACTGTTGGTCCATCCTCAAGCTTTTTTTTTGTGATCCTGCCACTCCAGGCTCTCCCATATTGGTTTTGTGAGTACATTTTCAGTTGTTTTTATATTCAAATCAAGTTGTTTTCTACACTATGGAGGCACTCCTTGTGCTTCTCTTCAGGCAGAAGATCCTCTGAATGTCCTGATCTATAGAATTGCTCCGGGTCAATGGCTTAGAAGGGATTGGAGCCAGAGAGACAACATAACAGGCAGGCCGTTCTTAGAGGGAGGTCAGTAATATTGCCCCCCGCCCCCCCCGGTTTTCCTTGGGAAAGGTTTCCTGCACGAATGCATTCATGATTTGTGAATTTTTATTGACTCGATATATGTTCACAATAATAATTGTCACTCAGGAAGTTGGCCAATCCTAGAAGTATATTGCCCTGAGATATACATATGAGATGTAATACACGAGCTGTGACTGGTTGCAGAAGTCCATCACATCTTCCACAGTCCCATTTATCTACTTGTTCCGGACTGGTAGGACTTGCGGTGTGATGCAGGAGACTATAAATAGGTTGGTTTCCTGGCATAACAATCTAAACTCTAACTGTGTTCTCTCCTTGTGCAGACAAAGTCGACGGGGGAGCCAATCGAGCCTAAAGACTGGTACGAATGTATTAATGGATGTGTTGGACCTTTCCTGACGGACCACCAGCGGATGAATCGGCCGTGATAAACCCTTCCCGGATGTCTCGGCTGACGATTACACATGCTGGCCTCAGATGTGGTTCAAGGCCTCTCCCTGGACGCACCCATAATGCACCTGCAGTTCGAATGTAGCAATAGCAATACAGTCGCTTTTCCACAGTTTCCCCAAATTTCCCTTCCTCTGCCATTTTGACACTTGACACTTGATAATTTATTGATGATCACTTCTCAGGACACCATTTGGTCTTTGCTGTCATGTGACTGAGGGATGAACGGTCTTTCTTCCCGAAGCAACCAATCAGATTATTAGGCTTGTTCGATATCACTTGTTCTGCTGCTGTCATGTTCCCATGCAGAATCGAAACTGATTGGTTGGTGTAGGGTAGCGCTAATCTTCGGAGACAGGTCCTCTTCCCCCAATGCTTGATAAGTAAAGGCTGTCCTAAGGCTACTAGAAACAAGTTTAGTTATTGAAATCTTTGAAATGGTTGTGTTCTCATCATAAAGAAGAGTTTCATACTTACTCTATATGCTGCTACCACTATAGAGGATCTTCGTGGGAACAAAACCCCCAAACAAGCAATCAATGAGCTATCCACAAATGAAATCTCTGGACTAGAATTTGAGTGTGCCACATTTCTACCAAATCACAGATTTTGATTTTTGTAAGAACCGCAGAAGATTTGTATACCATGTCCTCATTTGAACTTTACCTGAACATCCTACAAAATACCTCTTCTTCACCAGAGCCTTATAGCATCCTCCTTTGTAGTATGGTCCCGAGACTTGCCACCTCCCTCCGCTCTAGTATGGCCCCGAGGCTGGCCGCCTCCCTCCGCTCTAGTATGGCCCGAGGCTGGCCACCTCCCTCCGCTCTAGTATGGCCCGAGGCTGGCCACCTCCCTCCGCTCTAGTATGGCCCGAGGCTGGCCACCTCCCTCCGCTCTAGTATGGCCCGAGGCTGGCCACCTCCCTCCGCTCTAGTATGGCCCGAGGCTGGCCACCTCCCTCCGCTCTAGTATGGCCCGAGGCTGGCCACCTCCCTCCGCTCTAGTATGGCCCGAGGCTGGCCACCTCCCTCCGCTCTAGTATGGCCCGAGGCTGGCCACCTCCCTCCGCTCTAGTATGGCCCGAGGCTGGCCACCTCCCTCCGCTCTAGTATGGCCCGAGGCTGGCCACCTCCCTCCGCTCTAGTATGGCCCGAGGCTGGCCACCTCCCTCCGCTCTAGTATGGCCCGAGGCTGGCCACCTCCCTCCGCTCTAGTATGGCCCGAGGCTGGCCACCTCCCTCCGCTCTAGTATGGCCCGAGGCTGGCCACCTCCCTCCGCTCTAGTATGGCCCGAGGCTGGCCACCTCCCTCCGCTCTAGTATGGCCCGAGGCTGGCCACCTCCCTCCGCTCTAGTATGGCCCGAGGCTGGCCACCTCCCTCCGCTCTAGTATGGCCCGAGGCTGGCCACCTCCCTCCGCTCTAGTATGGCCCGAGGCTGGCCACCTCCCTCCGCTCTAGTATGGCCCGAGGCTGGCCACCTCCCTCCGCTCTAGTATGGCCCGAGGCTGGCCACCTCCCTCCGCTCTAGTATGGCCCGAGGCTGGCCGCGCCCTCTGCTGTAATTGCGTTGATTTGTTAAAGGTAGAACAGGCCAAGACTATTTTACTCATAGACTATTAAATGGTTTGATTTTACTCCTGTGTGTTTTGCTTAAATTTCGACCTTGAGTTGGAGAATAATAAACATTTAAAAAACCCTAAGGGTGCCCACACACCTTACGATTATCGTGGGAAATCCCGCGATCGTACGATGTTCGTAAGGTGTGTGGAAGCCGTGCGACCTCTACTACTGTAAGGTCGCACGACTTTAAACTTACGGACATGTTTGAAAACCCGCCGAGCATCGTACGATGTTCGGCGGGTTTGTGGCATGTCCGTACGATAACAGCCGCACGGGCCGGTGTGCGCAAGCGCACACTGCCCGTTCGGCATTGCGGTCATCGGAAGCCCGCCCCTCAGGGGGCGTGGCTTGCGATCATCGCAAGTACGATCTGCCTATGCAACATAGGCAGATCGTACGTTTTTTTAAGTACCTTACAACCATCGCAAGACAAAAGTCTTGCGATGGTTGTAAGGTGTGTGCCCAGCCTTAGTAAGGGGTACGCAGCCTCACTCCAGCTGTTTCAGCACTACGAGTCTCATGAGGCCACACACATGACTCCCAGAGGCAGATGCATGATGGGATTTGGAGTTTCATTAGAACTGGATGGCAGCCCTGCCTGCTGGACTTCAGAACTCCCCTCTCTGTCCCCATGCACATGCTGCGCCCCCCATCTACCAAAATGATGCAGTTGCCTTGACACCCCCTGCCGCCCCCACTTACAATCTATGTATGGATAAAAGGCTCTTGGAAGATGTAGTTCTGGGGGTGTGCTTAATTCAATAGCACCTGACCTCCCATCAGCTGGTCCGTCAAGAGTTTTATAAACCTGGTTATGACCTCGCAGGAAGAACTAAAAGCCGTACAGAAAAACGTTAAGTGGGAACCATGATCTAGAGCAGGGGTAGGCAACATTGGTACTCCAGCTCTGGTGGAACTGCAAATTCCATCATGCCTCTGTCTATAGGAGCCATTCATATGGCTGTCAGTGTCTTGCAATGTATTTTTTGACTAGTCCGATCTTGCCTACCCCTGATCTAGAGGGTGTAGACCCTGTTCACCAGCAGTTGACACATACTTGTTCTGATAAAACCACAGACCATTATTACATTACATACAAACTCTGCAACCAGCTCAGCGAAAAACAAATGCTCATTGCATCATAAAAACCGCAACAACATTCATCAGGACATGTACAGTTGCATAGTAACTTGCTAAACAAGCATGACATGGCAAACCACCTTCCTCAGGCACCTTCTTAACTTTGTTTTTTTGATGAAGGAGGAACCCCTGAAAAATGTTTCCGGTCCCCCAGAATCCCTGCTAAGAATAACGTCCACATTGTACTTTTGTTTGATCGCAAAGACCTACATATAATAAAATAAGAGTATTAATAAGAACAAAGAATGTGATGCACCTATCGTATTTAATTCACGAACCGCCCTGCTCTGTATGACAAAATCATTACATTGATGACCTGTTACATTGGTGGCCAGTGGGGAAGGCCCCATTACATTGGTGGTCAGTGGGGAAGGCCCCCTCCTTTACATTGGTGGTCAATGGGGAAGGCCCCCTCCTTTACATTGGAGGTCAGTGGAGAAGGGCCCCCTTACATTGGAGGTCAGTGGAGGAGGGTCCCCTTACATTGGTGGTCAGTAGTGAAGGGCTCCCTTACATTGGTGGTCAGCGGAGAAAAACCCCCTTACATTGGTGGTCAGCGGAGAAAGGCCCCCTTACATTGGTGGTCAGCGGAGAAGGGTCCCCTTACATTGGTGGTCAGCGGAGAAAGGCCCCATTACATTGGTGGTCAGCGGAGAAAGGCCCCATTACATTGGTGGTCAGCGGAGAAAGGCCCCATTACATTGGTGGTCAGCGGAGAAAGGCCCCCTTACACTGGTGGTTAGTGGAGAAGGGTCCCCTTACACTGGTGGTTAGTGGAGAATGGTGCCCTTACATTGGTGGTTAGTGGAGAATGGTCCCCTTACATTGGTGGTTAGTGGAGAAGGGTCCCCTTACACTGGTGGTTAGTGGAGAAGGGTCCCCTTACATTGGAGGATAGTGGAGAAGGGTCCCCTTACACTGGTGGTTAGTGGAGAATGGTGCCCTTACATTGGTGGTTAGTGGAGAAGGGTCCCCTTACATTGGTGGTTAGTGGAGAAGGATCCCCTTACATTGGTGGTTAGTGGAGAAGGGTCCCCTTACATTGGTGGTTAATGGAGACGGGTCCCTTTACATTGGTGGTTAGTGGAGAAGGGTCCCCTTACACTGGTGGTTAGTGGAGAAGGGTCCCCTTACATTGGTGGTTAGTGGAGAAGGGTCCCCTTACACTGGTGGTTAGTGGAGAAGGGTCCCCTTACATTGGTGGTTAATGGAGACGGGTCCCTTTACATTGGTGGTTAATGGGAAAAGATCCTCTTACATTGATGGTCGGTGCAGAGCTGACCGCCTCATATTGGTAGTGAGTAGAAGAAAGGCCTTTTATTTTGGTGGTCAGTAAAGAAGTCCTGCCCTTATGTTGGTAGTCTGTGGAAAGGGTACTTTCTTACATTGGTGGTCAATAGAAAGGATTCCTGTTTACTATATTGGTGGTTGGTTCAAAGAATGTCTCCTTACAGACAGTAGGGATAAGATGTTGGGTTTGCTGCTACGACGGGTTGATGGCAAACCACTGGGGTTTACAAAGTTTATGAATCGCAAACTTTTTCCTGAAGACACAGAAATAAGTAACAAACTATAAGGCAGTGCATAGCTTTTGGCTCTGGTCAGCTGAGTCACATGAGCCAATAATTTGAAGGGATGGATAACCCAAGGGCGGGCTCCTCTTTAGAGTGGAGAGGCTGCATTGGTCCTACACTGCTGGCTCTGCACCAGGAATTATGCAAGCATTATCAGACAGGAGATCCATCCACCACTGCTCAAGGAACCCCCTAGCAATCTCTGGAGGAATTTAACAGATCAAAAAATTGGCTGGTCACTTAATTGTGTCTCACAAGGTGTCCCATTATTCTTGGAATTGCTGTTTTTCAAGGTCATGCTGGTATTTTCCTCTGTCCTGACACTCAGGCGTGACTTAGATGCCATGTTTCTAGTAGCTGCCAAGATAACTTGTAGGTTTTACTGGCTTTTTTTCGTTTTTTTTGGGTGGCATGCCACATTCCCCCTCTAGCGGTTATTTAGGTAATTATCCTCTTGGTACCCCTGCAGTGCTGGTACCTATAGGCATGTGCCTAGTATGGCTTACTATAAATCTGCTCCAGTCCTCTTGCCAGCCTCTGTATAAGGATCACAAGCTGTTACAACTGAGAAAACATGATGAATGTGGTACCTCCTGGTGAACCTGCCCCCAGTTCATCCTTTGCTATATATCCTCCAAGATGGAGGCTATCATAGGTTAGAATTAGGACCACACTACACAGAGGGGCCTCGATGAGGCAGTGCGGCTTCTACATACCTCTGATTTTAATGCTAATAGTGTCATTCGTTTTTAATTTTTGCAGGCTAGCTGGTAAGTGTGCTGGAATTTAGAGTAAATACTGAAATCTGTCTGGCTGTTTTATTCTCTGTACTTTGTATATCATCATGCCCTTTATACTGAGATGTTTAGTACTTTTAGATAGCTGATTAGATAGCTGCAGCTCTGTCATATCTCAACAGCAACACTAGATGGTGCTATTGCACCACAATACTCGTACCATGGCTTAGAACACGTTGGGTGAGTTGGTTTGAAGGGGACCTGAACTCAGAGAAGGTTTGCGATCTTTTTAGGAATATCCAGAAATGTTAATTGTGTCTTAGCAGTTCCTTGAAAGATTTACCTTTTTTTTTTTTTTTTTTATTCCTGAGAAATAGCAGTGAATGTCCTGTGCTTACCGTCTCGTAGTTGTATATCTGCAGTGTGAGATCTAAGGCACTGATACCCCTGACTGCTAGTCTCTGGAGATTCGTAATTAGATTAGTGATGTCACTGCTGTGTTGATCACTGCTCTCCTTGCTGGAGAGGAAGCAGGACATGAGCACACGCAGTGCAACAATCTCCCTGCTTCTGCATTTTTTTTCCTGTTAATCTGTGCTCTTCCATCTAGCCTGCTGCTTCTTAATTGTTCCACCTTCAGCCACCAGATCACCAGTCATCAGTGGAGCAGCGTTGGCATGAGGAAGTAAAGCCCTGCCTCTACCAAGATGGCCACCCCCACAGAGGGACACAGTGCAGAGCAAAGCATGGTAAGTTAGTAATAGGGAGATATCAGCTGCAGGGAGACTACAAGCAATACTGGTGACTAGTCCTTTGCCCTTTCCTTGCATTTTTGGGCTCATCCTACAAAGTACAGGTCCTCTCTGATGAGCAGGGCCCGCCTAACCCTCCTGTATTCAAATTGTATTGTAACTGCCAGTGGTGTCTTTTTGCCACCAGATGGGTCTGCATGACGTCACTGGTTGCCAGGGGCTGGGCGGGATGCTTCCAGGGCGTCCCAGTTCACTAGTAACTGGGCGGGCAGATGTGTATGGCCCTTACACAGTTCCCCGCCCGGCTCTTAGCAACCTGGGATTCTCTGGTCAGAAAGGGGGCGGCAGGCACACTGCAAACATTGTGCAGAAGGCCATGCTGCCCCCCAACATGACCCAAAGAGATGCCACCTAAGGCAACAGCCCTGAGACTGCTTTTGGGTCCCGCCATCTTGGATGTGACGTCATCAGCCCCAGCAGGCTCAGAGCTGTCACTTCAGTGACACTCTAGAATTCCCCTTCGCTCCTCCTTTACATCAAAGACTATGTATTCGGGTAGGGTCAACTTTAATATTGATTGGACCCTGGGCAAAAAATTTCTTGGGTAGCCCCTACCTGCAACGCCCTGACCCAACATGCAATGCAGAGCAGATAGGAGGAGACATCAATAACTCGTGTTATTAAACATACACACTACAAACAACTTTTATAATTTGTCCAGCACAGTGGTGTAGTGAGGCATTGCAAGACTGAGAGTTACAGGCATGACTCCCAGGGGCGTTCTCCCTGTGCTTGCATGGGTTTCCTCCGGGTACTCCGGTTTCCTCCCGCACTCCAAAAACATGCTGGTAGGTTAATTGGCTCCTGCTCTTATGTATGCATGTGTGAGAGAGGGACCTTAGATTGTGAGGTCCTTGAGTGCAGGGACTGATCTGAATGTGCAACTATATAAAGTGCTGCGTAAATTGTCAGCGTTATATAAATATCTGTAATAAATAAATAAATAATTGTCCCATTTATCACAACAGTGAGATTGTGTTCCTGCTCCAACCCGCGGTGGCTGCTTAATAATGAAATAACAAACGGTGTTTTAAAAGATTTTGTATTTTCTTAAAAACAATATTACAAAGAAAAGAGAAAAAACTTTTTTTTTTTTAAATACGTGGGAAAAAACTTGGCAATGGGAGGAGGAAGGAATGCATAAGACTAATGAGGGTTAAAGGAGAACCAGTGCTTTTCACTCACCTTCTAGTTCTAGCCGACCTGTGACAATGAGACTGTCACAGGTCGGCTCAGTAGATCGGGAGGTGAGCGAACACATACCGGCGTTCGCTTGTAACGGGAGGACGCTAGTTTGTGTCCTCCCGTTACCCTAAGGAGAACTATGGGGAAAATCCTTAACCCCATAGTTCTCCTTTAAGGAAGGGTTAATTAGAGGCTAAATGGGAAATAATCTTTAGTAAAATAAAGTACCAAGTATTATTTCATTTATTTATTGTTTTATATTAATTTGATTTATTATCGTAATGCTTTACCGTTTTTCCGTCCAAAACTGATGGATGGAATGTTATTGAGCTGACTCACTCAATTGCTTCATTATCCCCCAGGTACCCCAATGGCAAGGGCTGGGCCTTGATGTTCCTTGCTTTGCACCGATTTGGCAGCATTAAAATTTAAAGGATCGGTCAACTCAAAAGTGACGTTTGAGATGTGGGCGGGGCATGGAGGTCTGAGTCAGCCATAGCTACCCCTTGGAGCTGTATGGGGAAGGGGAGAACTGAAAATAAGGACGTACAGCTGGTGGGGGGGTCACCATTACCCTGAACCATAATACAGTTTACAGCAGGAAAGTGTCAACCGGGAAAATATTTAGCAACTTTTGGGTTATTTTAATGCAGTCATGCAGCTTGGTAGGCCTCTTCCATGTATCTGGGGCTAAATGGCCGTCTGAGGCGATGTCGTTCTGGGGTGGGGGTGCTGTCAGGGAATAGTGGGGGGGGGGGGCAGGCATGCCCGGCTGATTTATTCGAGATGGCAGACGCTGGACCGCATTATCAGCGTCCATCCCGCCAGCTCACTGGTTGCCTGGAGCTAGGCCAGGCACAAGCCAGCGCGTCCCCGTTCAGCTCCTGGCAACCGGTGAGGTCAGTGACCCGGGCAACACCGCAGTGTCAGAGGTTGGCGCACAAGAGCTCTGGGATGCTGTGGCTGCCGCCCCTCTCGACCACCGGGCAGCTCCCCAATAAAATGCCACCTGAGGCAACCGCCACAGGCGACATGATTGTAGGGGCGGCCCTGCATGTATCCATTGGGTACTTCATGATGTAAAATACCTCAGAGAGTGAGAGCTCCAAGGACGCAGTAGGTGGGCGGAGCCGGGAACACGGCATGCTTCCTGCTGGAGTCCCAAGAAGATATGAGAAGCCGATGAATAATTCAGCACGCTGACTTCTCTACAAAACACGCACGTCAGTTAGGCCCCATTCACGCCAAACAAGCAGCACGGTGACACGCTTTCCCACGCGTTTGTGGGTGTTCGTTTCCTACGTTTGCTGCTTATCCCCAATGACTTCAGTGGGTTCCTGGACACGCGACAAACGAGGGGAAGTAGTACATGTAGTAAATTGTACGAATATGCAAGAAAACTCTGCGTTTTACCGGCCGCATATGGGGTGTCATTGACGAGTAATGGCACTGCAAATGGCGTTTTTGATACATTCCGTGACTGCGCGTCAAGGCGCACTTTTTCCTACATTTGGCGCACTTTCATGGGTGGTGTGAACAGAGACTTATGGGCAGACTGCATCTCTGATTGGACTGTAGGGTATTAATGCTGGAAGAAGAATGGGAAAAGGTGGAGCTGAACTATATGGGGTAGAGCAATTATTAGAGAAAATGGGGTACGGGGGCAAACTTTCATGTCGTCCCCCCCCAAAAAGAATTTCGTTTGCATTCGTCTTAGCTGTAATTCGGAATTCGGATGCATCCGAATCTCCGAATTTCCGAAAATTCGTTCAAAACGAATTTCGGAACGAACCGAATCGCACATGTCTAGTCAGCAGGGCAACCAATCAGCGTCTAGATTTTATTCTCAAAGCTTAACTGAACAAACTGAAGCTAGAAGCTGATTGGTTGGCTTGCACAGCTGCTCCATTATTCCCTCCCATTGTCTATCTATGAATCACGATGTTCCCTCCGGCACTATGACAGGTGCTCTTTAAGTCATTGTCATAAATCAGTGATGGGAACGTGGAGCTTTTTCTCCTACACCTGTCACCTCCCTGCAGAGCATTGCTCCATTTCCTGCTGCATTTCTCCCCCAGAATTCATCCTGAGTTGTCCTTATCTGTCATTCCGATCACACAGGCGTACAATGGCGGGTCGGATGGTCTTACAATGCACCCGATTGAATGTCTCCTTTATTGTTCCGGGAGATCTCCCTGTCAGGATGTTCCGGCCGCTGGAAGACGGTCCTCGTGTTACCTTTAGACGTATATCAGCTGTGAGCGGATTGGCTGATTCAGCTGTATAGTCCTATGTGGCTGATCATTGTACGGCTGCACTGCATTCTATAGGAATAAGAACAAATGAAGCCAAAACTTTATTTTTAGCTTTGGATGGTGTAAGGGAGGGTTATAACCCCGGTCAGCTTTTTTTTCCAGCTGTGCCATTGGTTTCCCTTCACTTTCTGTTCAAAAGCCACAGCAGGAAGTGAGAGGAAATCCCTCAGAAATGAGGGAAATCCCCGGTCGTCACCAGAACCAGTGTCTCCATTGAGAAACTTTTTCTTCACTTCCTGTCCGATAGCCACAACAGGAAGTAAGAGGAAATCACTCCAAAGCAAGGAAAATCCCTGGTGGTCAGCAGGGTCAGTGACGTCACAAGCGGGATGCGGGGGGTGCAACCCGCACCCGGGTGACACCATTGGAGGGGTGACAGTGTCACTTTGGTGTCACCCCCTCTGAAAAGTCGGGCACTCGGTCATAGACAAAAGTCTTGCGATGGTTGTAAGGTGTGTGCCCAGCCTTAGTCCGTAGGGTTCAATATTGGGTTGCCCCGCCCTTTGCCGCTATAACAGCTTCAACTCTTCTGGGAAGGCATCCACAAGGTTTAGGAGTGTGTCTATGGGAATGTTGGACCATTTGTGAGGTCAGGTACTGATGTTGGAGGAGAAGGCCGGGCTCGCAGCCTCCGCTCTAATTCATCCCAAAGGGGTTCTATCGGGTTGAGGTCAGGAGTCTGTGCAGGCCAGTCAAGTTCCTCCACCCCAAACTCGCTCATCCATGTCTTTATGGACCTTGCTTTGTACACTGGTGCGCAGTCATGTTGGAACAGGAAGGGGCCATCCCCAAACTCCTCCCACAAAGTTGGGAGCCTGAAATTGTCCAAAATGTCTTGGGGTGCTGATGCCTTAAGAGTTCCCTTCCCTGGAACTAAGGGGCCAAGCCCAACCCCTGAAAAACAACCCCACACCATAATCCCCCCTCCACCAAACTTTACACTTGGCACAATGCAGTCAGGCAAGTACCGTTCTCCTGGCAACCGCCAAACCCAGACACGTCCATCGGATTGCCAGACAGAGAAGCGTGATTCGTCACTCCAGAGAACACGTCTCCACTTCTCTAGAGTCCAGTGGCGGCGTGCTTTACACCACGGCATCCCACGCTTTGCATTGCACTTGGTGATGTAAGGCTTGGATGCAGCTGCTCGGCCATGGAAACCCATTCCATGAAGCTCTCTACGCACTGTTGTTGTGCCAATCTGAAGGCCGCATGCAGCAAGCCGAAGTAAGTCTGATTTCAGCTGTACGAGCCTGAAGTGAATAGCCAAACAGCGTTCGGCTCACTTTACTTTGGGTGGGTTATTCACTCGGCAGCTTTGTGAATAACCCTTAAAGTGCTCATTTTGGTCTAGGAAGGAAAATAAAAAAGTTATACTTACCCGATCCTCCTCTGAGCTGGCTGTGACAGCGCTCCCTCCTGCCTGTCTCCTGTTGCGCTGCAGTGATGGTATGTCCCTCAGCGTCCTCACATATATACACTGTGTATAGGGCGTGATGATTTTACAGGACCTTAGACAGCTGCAGGTCTAAGAGCCAGCCTCCTCTGAGGATCGGGTGAGTATACATTTATTATTGTCCTCTCTAGACAAAAATTAGCCTTTAAACTCGTCCGGGGTGCCCGGGGGGGGGGGGGGGGGGGGGGGGGAAGGGTTAGTACTACTGCAAGGGTGCATCATCTTCCCTGGAATTCTGCTTTAAGTAACATTTCGTTTTCTAATTCAATGTACAGGTATATTGTAAACATTTGTCTTTTTTTTTAAATAAAAAAGGTTTTTTACCTCTTTATATCCTTTGTTTCATCTCAGCGCTGCAGATATCCTGGATCCTCTTTGCAGCCACTTCCCGTCTATAGGCACTCCACTGATGGGTTTCCTGATGGTGACAACAACAGATGGAGCCCCTGCAAAGTGCGTGGGCCCAGCCGCTTGTAGTTCCCCATCCACAAAGCATGGGACGAGGTTTATCCTTACTGATTGGTTGTATGTAATCATTGCAGCAGCTTTCTATTGGGAAAAAATAAATAAATCAATAACCGGATTTTACATTTTTTTCAATCACAATTGATTCCTTCCTAGTTGGATCTAAAATACAGAGGTGACAACAAGTGACAGGTGTAGAGAAAACGGAACCACGTTCCCATCACCAATTGATGGCAATGGCTTAAAGGGCACCTGTCACAGTGCCGGAGGGAACATCATAATGCGCAGATAGACATTGGGCAGAATTGGACAGAAACTGGAGCAGCCAATCAGCTTCTCTCTTTCATTTTCAAAGCTTAAAGGGGTTCTAAAGCCTACGTTTTTTTGCCTATATCTACTGCTGGCAAGCAGTAAATATAGGGAAAAAGTAAAAAAAAAAAAACCCTGCTTTAACAGCGGTTTAAACTTACCTCGTTATCGCGCACCGAGAATCCGGAACTGCTCGTGCGGCCGCAAAGGATCTTGGGGCGGGCGCATGCGCAGTTCGGATTCTCGGCCGGGAGACGAGCAGAGACACAAGGTAAGTCGATGGACGCGTGCACTCGCATGCAGACACCGCTGGATTAGAAGTGCCTGCAAGCTCAGAGGAGTCAGCGCTGGATCGGAGAGCCGCCACACCGCTGGAGGGACAGATGAAAACATCAGGAAAGAAGAAGAAGAAGATCGGATTAAGAGACATCATTTCAGGTAAGTGCTGACATTGACATGGGGGGAGGAAACATTTTTTTTTAACTTTAATGTCACTTTAATTGAACAAACTGGAGGTAGAATCTGATTGGTTGCCATGCAGAGATGCTCCAGACTCTGCTTGATAAATTCCCCATGAAATATATTTTCAAAGAGTCCCCCTGCGCCTGTATCACATGCCGTCACGGAGCTCCTTTGGATCCCTCATCCATCTTTCCTGACATCTTTACTGACACACCAAAAAATAGACAGAGCTTTATTAACCAAAAGCACTCATTAGCGAACCGTTACCAGGGGGCGCACCTGCCGGGGGAGGGGGACTTCAACGTCTGGATGAAATTAGACATGCGGGTCCCTGGCGCTTGTGGGAAAACTATTTATCTTGGTTCCTTTATCTCCCCCTGCAGAGGAAGCCGGGGGGGTTTAATGGGCAGAGGGTCCAGAGCCCCCCACATATGGGCCTCATTACCACTGCCACCAGGTTACCCAAACCTGCATTGTGGTCTATGTGATGGATGACAGGAGCAGCACTGCAGCCATGTTAAAGTGGACCTGTCTCTGACACTCTGAACCAATGATCAGGATAGAACTTTGTCACATTGTATCCTCCGGCGTTACTTCTCCATTGATACACCAGAGGCTCGGGATGGAGTAGGGGAGGTTAGAACCCCTTTCAGATTTGTATTGTTCTAAGCAAAAGGAGTGCCGAGTCAAATGATAAAAGAGTCCTAATGGTGCTGGTAATATTGGGACATATGTATCCCATGAGTAGAGAAGTTAGATCCCAGCATATCCTCTCCTGTTATACCATCGGCATTGTAATAGGAATACATACTAGAATGTTATATATTATCATTGCCCATGTTACCAGTCCTTGGTATGTGCAGCGTGGTGGCTGCATTAGTTTTCCTTTTTGTTTAGGTTAAGTTTATATTAATATCACCAGTAGCAACTGAATGCAGAGGCAACTATTTATGATAATAAAGAGTAGATGCATAGTCCTATACAACCGGCCCTTTGAGGGTAACCATACTGCTGATGCGGCCCCAGATGAATTTGAGTTTGCCACCCCTGTCTTAAGGCATCGGCATACCAAGACATTTTGGACAATTTCAGGCTCCCAACTTTGTGGGAACAGTTTGGGGATGACTCCTTCCTGCTCCAACATGACTGCGCAGCAGTGTACAAAGCAAGGTCCACAAAGACATGGATGGGGGAGTTTGGGGTGGAGGAACTTGACTGGCCTGCACAGAGTCCTGACCTCAACCCGATAGAACACCTTTGGGATGAATTAGAGCGGAGGCTGTGAGCCCGGCCTTCTCGTCCAACATCAGTACCTGACCTCACAAATGGTCCAACGTTCCCATAGACACACTCCTAAACCTTGTGAACGCCTTCCCAGAAGAGTTGAAGCTGTTATAGCGGCAGAGGGCGGAGCCAACTCAATATCGAACCCTACGGACTAAGACTGGGATGCCATTAAGGTTCATGTGCACGTAAAGGCCGGCGTCCCAATACTTTTGGCAATATAATGTATACAGTATATATATAATGTGTATATGTATATGGAAGGCATAATGATCCTGAGTCGATCTTGTTACTTTCACCTACAGCTGTAACGTTTCCTCCGTAGCCTCGGCAGTGCTCAGATTGATTGAACTTGTTCCTCCACCGGCATCATTTTTAAACATATGTCATCATTTGTTTATAATGCCTTTTTTTTTCCAACTGGAAAGCGAAATGTGAAATACAGAAAAAAGATGTTCCGGATGACCGAATACGAGCCACCCAATTTAACAAAGAGCCCTTGCATGACACGGAGAGGAAGTACGATGTTATCGGCCACTTTACCCCACGTCACATCCAATTACAATTCACACGGGATGTCTGGAGCCAAGAAAACATGCTTGGAAAAGGGGATGAAAAGGAATCACAAGTGTTACCAATTGTGACACAAGGAAAAAGATTCTGTATATAAAGATGGTTATAGCCCGGTGATCTGAGCCCATTGTCTGCCAGTAGTCTTATTAGAGTCAGCAAGAGGAAAGAAGTTTGCTTATGTGCTATCTAAGGTACAAAGAGATTCATGTTGCAACTTCTTAGTATTCTATTTATGAACAATTTGCAGAGACATTTTCCCTGTGAATCTCTGTGAACATTCATTCTGTGACAACAGAGGTAACAAAGAACGTTCTTAGTATATTTTTTTTCCAGGTCAAATGCAATGGAATGTAATACTACATTATGGCCACTAGATGCAGCTCAGGAGCATGGGAAATAAATACTGATTTCCTATGCTCCTCATCTCCACCTAGTGGCTGTAAGGATGCATTACATTACATTCAACACGGAAAAAAAATGTACTGAGTACGTTCACTTTTGCCTTTTATTTGCACAGAGATTCACACAGCGAATGGCTCTGCAAATTGTTTAAAAAATTGATCCCAAAGTGAATGTCAGTGCAAAAAACAAATATATACATGTGCAGCACATCTCTGCTATACATATGCAGCACATCTCTGCTATACATATGCAGCACATCTCTGCTATACATATGCAGCACATCTCTGCTATACTTATGCAGCACATCTCTGCTATACATATGCAGCACATCTCTGCTATACATACGCAGCACATCTCTGCTATACATATGCAGCACATCTCTGCTACACATATGCAGCACATCTCTGCTATACATATGCAGCACATCTCTGCTATACTTATGCAGCACATCTCTGCTATACATATGCAGCACATCTCTGCTATACATATGCAGCACATCTCTGCTACACATATGCAGCACATCTCTGCTATACATATGCAGCACATCTCTGCTCTACATATGCAACACATCTCTGCTATACTTATGCAGCACATCTCTGCTATACATATGCAGCACATCTCTGCTATACATATGCAGCACATCTCTGCTATACTTATGCAGCACATCTCTGCTATACATATGCAGCACATCTCTGCTATACATATGCAGCACATCTCTGCTACACATATGCAGCACATCTCTGCTACACATATGCAGCACATCTCTGCTATACATATGCAGCACATCTCTGCTACACATATGCAGCACATATCTGCTATACATATGCAGCACATCTCTGCTATACATGCACATCTCCTGTGTTTTATCTCTTTAAAAACATTTCAAGTACCTAAAATACTTGCTGATCTGTCAAATATCCAGGGAGCTGCTCTTACACTGACATCCCTATCAGTGTTATCAGCCCAGTCCAGTTGTCTTCTGGGCTAAAGCACACCTCCCCCCGATGTTTTAGAGAAAAGGAGGTGTTCTGTAGTGAAAGAGGAGAACACTGGCATGAAGTGGTTGAGTAGCTAAGCAAAAGTCAATGGGCAGGGCTGACACCACACAGTCCGCAAAAATACAATGTGTTACCAGCCCTCAACAGAGCTTAAGAACTGGGTGCATTCCTGGCAGGTCAGCAGGTATTTTTTTTTTTTTTACTTGCAGGGTATTTAAAGGGATAAAACCCAGGGAGATGTCCATGTATTGTAGAGATTCATTCATCTCAAGTACTTACATAGCGACTACAATTAACATACTGCACATTCACCTCAGTCCCTGCCATCGAGGAGCTTACAATCTAAGGTCCCCATCTCACATATTATAATTTAGAGAGCAGCCAATTAACCTGCCAGCATGTCTTTTGCATATGGGAGGAAACCCACACATTAACATGCAAACTCCATGCAGCTAGTGTCCTGACGGGGATTCAAACTAGGGACCCCAGTACTTCAGAGCAGAAGTGCCGACCACCAAGCCAATGTGATTTTTGTAATTGCCTTGACTCTTGAAGTAACATATCACCTTTGGATGGCTGGTTGCTTTATTGGTTGCGCCATTTAGTTGCAGTGACCACAAGCAAAGGTCTAGTACAGATATCACTATTCTACAGGGAGATGCTGAACCATTTCTCCATGCAGGACAGTATTAGCTAAGATTCTCCTCTTTGGCATGAGCAGCACCTCCATCGTATTATAATATATTAGCTAATTTGCCTACAAACCTCAGGTGGTCATAATAATCTGGCCACTCAGTGTATACTGTATGATACCTAGCACTGCAATGTAAGGCAGTAGGGACATTGTATGCTGCCTGCAATTCCAGTTGCCTCCACTAGAGGTCTCTCCATCACACCCCCAGCCAGAATTCCCATTGGATGCTGATCACATACTGAACTTTTAACCAGTGACCTTTACCTTACAGACCCAGACTGGATGCGCCCGGGGCGAAAGGAGCACAAATTAATGTCAAATAACAAGTTAAAAAAAAAAAACAAGCTTCTTTGTCTGAGGAACTAATTTTTCAGTTATTAGTTTAGAGAAACATTGAGTGAAGCGGAGTTCTGAACATGGGAAGAATTATCCTTATAATTCCATTACAATAAGTGGATGCCATGGTTTGATGTTTTCAGAATGTTGTTCTATCAAGGCTTTCTGACTTGTCCCACGGCAAATACATCACTTTCCCAGACTTGGCTGCTCCTTCCGTGTAATGTCAATTTTCTGAGATTGAGTAACTGAGCTGCAGCAGAGAGTTTAATTCTCATTATCTGAAATTCTGAAGCTTAATGCTGCTAAGACATTCACCTCTTCTGCCCTCCTCTGTCATTTTTCAGTTCACATAAGGGGTCTGTTTATAAACACTTTGCGGAGAGATTCGCCCTGAGAATCTCTGCAAACGTTCGTTCTGTGTGCATAGAGGCAAAAACAAATGTTTAGTTAGTATATTTTCTTTTCAGGTTGAATGTATTGCCATGTAATACCACATTATGGCACTAGGTGGAGCTAAGGAGCGTAGGAAATAAGTATGAGTTTCCTATGCTCCTCAGCTCTATCTAGTGGCCATAATATGGTATTACATCACAATACATTTGACCTGAAAAGAAAATAATTTTTCCTCTATTTGCTTAGAATGAACGTTCGCAGAGATTCGCTGGGTGAACACATTTTATAAACAGACTCCATAGTGTTAACATGTCTTTATTATGAGATATGGCACTGCAGCTTATGGTTGAAACCAAGCTTGCAGTTAGGTGTGTCTGGTGTGTAAGATGGGGGAGTAAGCACCAATGGGGCCCCATTAGTTCAGCTGTAGTTCAAATAGTAGGGAGGACGGTAGGGATGCACCGATACTAGTACCTGATACCGAGTATTTGGGTCACTCGCTCTTGCCCAAATGCTCCGATGCCTAGCCCAATACCCAAACATCCGGTTTTAGCAAGCCGGGCAGCATGTAATCAATCGCCGCCTAGCTTCCTGATTGGTCGTGAAGCTGGCCAATCATGGAAGCCGGATGGCGAGTCATTACCCTGATTGGCCAGAAAGCCGGCTTCATGCTCCCTTGTCACCTGGTGACGAGATGTGGTGGAGCCATCAGGAAGCCGGGCACCGTGTAATGACTCACTGCCCGGCTTCTTGATTGGTCGAGACGCTGGCCAATCAGGAAGCCAGGCGACGAGTCATTATCCACACTCGGCCTCCTGATTGGCCAGAAAGCCGGCTCCTTGCTTCCTCTTCACCTGGTGACGAGGAAGCATGGAGACGGCTTCCATGCTAATCGGAAAGGCGGGTGGCGAATCTTAGTGTGGGGAGGGGGTCAGCGGCATGGAGTTGGAAGGCTTGTTGGCTATATATGTGTAAAATGGACCATTCTGATGAGTCCAGCTCCCTAAAGGAACCTGAAATCTAATTCCCGCTGCAGTCATTCAGTCGCAGTGGAATCAACTTATCACCGGCAACAACACAATGCTGGACATAGCAAATCATGCAACTGCAATGTTACTTTTGCATTCTAACAAGGGCTGCATACATCTGAGCGGTGGCCTGTCACTTATCACGCCAAAGAAGTATAGGAGGTTCTTTGGGGTGGATTCTTGTGTTTTTGGCCCTATAGACTTGGTACCGATGAAACAATGCACATAATGCATGTTTTTCATACCAACACTCCAGTGTGAACCTAGCCTGAAAGTGGAGCTGGTTCTGATAACTACTACTGCACCCTCTCCAATCCTATAGCCTGATGGCAGGTACCTCATAATCTACTTGTTAGAACCCAGGTGTAGAGATGTGAGATCCTCCAGCCCATTGTCTCCTATGGGAAGGTGCTGGAATTATACTGGTTGGATTGTAACTATGTTAAGACTTATAAAACATTTTTGAACAAAAAAATGAAGTGGAGTTGGTCTTTATTGGTTTTGCTATGGGGCCCATCACACACCCCTGTAAGGGACTGTGGGAGCAACCCAGAGCACCTAAAGGAAGCCCACACAAACATGGGTAGACCATACAGACTCCATGCAGAGAGTGTCCCAGGTGGAGATTGAACTGTAAATGGAAGAAAACCGTGAACAAACTATCTACATTTCTGACTTGTGAGCTTTTACACTGCGGTCTTCTGGGGGCCAATCAGGGCAATCTTCAGTTACTAAGAGCTGTTATCTCTTCTGAGATAATCATTTTATGAGATCCTGTAACTGTATTTTAATATCTGCTCTGGATATCCAACGCATCAACAACTGTCCTGATAATCTGCCTGTCCCATCGTTGACTTGTTATACTATCAGATCAGGGCCGGGAACTGGACGTCCTCCATTGCAGTTGTACAAACATTTCTCACATTTGCTGCATTATAAGTGATCACACCCTCCGCTTGGTGCTTTTATCATCACAGAGCAGACAAGAAGGTGCTAGGCTCATCTTACCTTATTACATATCATGCAACTCTTTTTTCCATCTTAAGGTGGACATGTAGATGAGCCATATCACCACCATCCTGTCCATCTTACCCCCTGGTTAGTATTAGAGATTAAAGGTGAACTCCAGGAATTAAACAAAATGGGTTAAATGTTAGAAGTAGAAGAATAAGCTGTAATGCTGACCTTCTTCCTTGCTCTGGTAGGCTCACTCCATCTATGCAACCGGTCCCACAAAGCCTCTTCTCTAAGGAGTTCTGGTGACCAAGAGTCCTTCAGTGTACGTGAGGTCAACCCGCCTTGGAGAAGAGAAGAGTGCTGGCAGTGGGGGGGAGATGGGGGTTTGGACCAGGAATAACCTAAGTATTCGAGCCTTTTTCTCTACCCCTAGGCATAACAACCATTTAACCCTCGCAGGGTGGAGGTGGATCAGCTTAAAAAAAAAAAAAACCCAACCCTGTAACATTTACCTGTGCCAAAGGAAATACTTCTGGTTTCTAGTGTGGATAGTCCCTATATGCCTAAGTATTTGGTCACATGATTTCCAGTTAAAAGGGATCAGGTCATGTGAGCAATGGATACTTTGCATGTGCTTAAACCTCCCCTTTAGCCAAATTCACATGACCAAAATCTAAGGAATACAGAGAAATTACTGGAATTGTGTTTTTTAAAAAGAAATAACATGTGGGCCGGGCACTATAAGAATTCCATGTGGAGGTGATTTTGAAAATTCCCACCAGGCCCTACAACAGTCCAAGATTTTACCTAGTATTAGGGATGAGCTTCATATGGACAGGGCTCTTTAATAATCCTATGCGGAGGTCGATCTTAAAATGATCACCAGGCCCTCCAGCAGTCTTGGATTATGCCCAGTATTAGGGATGAGCTTCATGGGAACAGGGCTCTTTAATCATTCAATCTGGAGGCTGTTCTTAAAATGACCACTAGGTCCTCCAACAGTCCTGGATTATGCCCAGTATTAGGAATGAGCTTCATGGGAACAGGGCTCTTTAATCATTCAATCTGGAGGCTGTTCTTAAAATGACCACTAGGCCCTCCAACAGTCCTGGATTATGACCAGTATTAGGGGTGAGCTTCATAGGGCAGCGCTCTTTAAGAATCCTATGTGGAGGCCGTTCTTAAAATGACCACTAGGCCCTCCAACGGTCATGGATTATGACCAGTATTAGGGATGGGCTTCATGGGGCAGAGCTCTTTAATCATTCTATGTAGAGGCCGTTCTTAAAATAATCACCAAGCTCTCCAACAGTCCTGGATTATTCCCAGTATTAGGGGTGAGCATCATGTGGACAGGGCTCTTTAAGAATCCTATGGAGAGACCGTTCTTAAAATAATCACCAGGCCCTCCAACCGTCCAAGATTATACCCAGTATTAGGGATGAGCATCATGGGGCAGCGCTCTTTAACAATCCTATGTGGAGGCCGTTCTTAAAATGACCACCAGGCCTTCCAACAGTCCTGGAATATGCGCAGTACTAGGGATGGGCTTTAGGCCAAATTTTGTATGTTTAGCTTCTGCTGGAGTTCTCCAATCATAGCTCATGTACCTTGCATGGCTCTCCCATGTACATTTCCTATAGCAAATGATACACAGAAACAGCATTCTATAAACAGTAACACTCTTTGATAAGATAATTGGCATCAATCTGATCTCTTTTATATGCATGTCCCACTTCAACACAGCGACCATTTCCAAAGTGAACATTCGGGATCAGACTATGAGCTCATCTCATGTCTACGGCTAACTCCAGAGACTGGCCCTCGAAACTGTGCTCAGAGTTCTCCAGATTTATAAGCTTGTCCTTCCTTTCCATGAAGAAGCTACAGACAAAGGTCAGTAAAATAAGATTTGTTCCCTAATAATATCTAATAATACAAAGTATGTATCATCTACTGTACGTCAATAGGACTGTGGGGACTGGAGAGTTGGTAATATATAGAGTTCATTTCTCCATAATCTGCCATCTGTTGCCCCAGCACGGACACAATCAGAGGCCAAGAGTATAGCTCCCGCGTTAACCTTTCCTCCGGTCAGAAGTATGCCGGGAACCGAGGGAGCTGTGATATGTCTACACACCAGACACAAAGGGTAATAAAGTTTGTGTTACTTCCCTGATCATATGATCGATTAGTATCAGGGACCAAAGCAGGGCTGTTTCCATCATAAGCCAAGGTGAGCAATTGGCCTAAGGTGGCCACTCATAGGGGAGGCATGTACTGCCATTATCATCTTGCGTTGCCGATCCCATGCTGGTTCTTGCTAGTTAATTAGATCTAAACCCTAACTGGATATGTTTGCTGAAGCACCGTGTATCATATACAACTTTCATTTATTTCCACATAAAATAAATTTTTGACCAATTTAATCCATTTATGCATCTCGGTGTGGCTAATCGTCTCAGCCACTTCCTGTCTACATGCACACACTCCATCTTTGGCTGCACATCATTTCTCTAGACCGGCTTCCTGATAATAACAACCATGGACCATACCCGTGCGATATGTGCCCATAGTTTCCATCAGTTGTAGATGTGGCAGGCTGCCAACACAAGAGCGCAATTGGGAGACAGTTGTCAAGCCAAAAACTGGAAGTGCCTAAACAGGGGCCTTCATGACAGGATCTTCAGGAATCATTTTCATTAAAGCCGCAGATTTTAAGATAAAAAACTACTTTTGAAATGACGAGAACATGTTAAAGCTTATAGGCGATCTTAGTCATTAGGTCTTGATCTCCTTTGGGTACAACGCAGCTATTAGTACGCCTGGTATTTTTTTTATACAAGGAAGTCTCTGATTGGACGAGGTTGAAATCGTGACATCATCCACTCCTCTTCTCCAATTCATTCAAACAGGGAACGTCTTCCATTCATAAAAAAAAAGGAGTTCTCTTTTTGCCGCGGTGCCCAGCGTGCGCATCCCTGTGTTCAATGTACATAGGGGAAGAGACCAACTATCACCGTCTGTACCATGGACTCGTACAGTGATTTCCAGTATCCACAGCGGCCCTCCAGATATCAGCTATGGATACTTACAGCGAGCCAAGCTGGACCAGCATAAGCATCCGTAAAAGATCATCCCTGGTGTTCTGCTTTAAAAAATAATATGTCATTGGATGCATTATACATGTGTATAAATAGTGTCACCATACCGCAGTATACAGATTTGTTGCCGGACTATCTAACATGTAACAGAACAGCCCGGGAACCCCGTTATTATAAAATAAGGCCTGACTCTTGGACGATAATTCCCCAGCACAAACACTGAGGATTCATTGCTGGATATTTAATAAGGTCGGTATATCACAGCTCCGGCATTGCTCCGCTACGCTGAAAACGCCAGAGCAGACCACATACAAAACGCTGATGAATTATGAACCTTTCTATAAATAATCTGTATAGGCGATCAGCATGTTTTATTGGCTGCGCTTGTCTCTGTAGACCTTTGACCTCTTCTCTCTGTCTGCAAAGTTTGAAGAGCAGGTACTTAGTACTGAGGTTGGCAACTGGTGACTTTCCAATCACCATACCTTCCAAGCTTCTGAGGGACACCTTTCAGCACAAAGCATGTGGGCAAAAGTCAAACCCCCACTACGCCCCCAAATTAGGGTTGCCACCTTTTCTTAAAGCGAAACCTGAACACTCTAGCACCACGCAGACATTTTTTTGGGAGAATGAGTCGTGGCTTATTCATATATAAATAGCATCGCCCATTCATATGTAAAAATCACAGTTGAGACAATTTTTAGTGGGGGGGGGGGTAGGGGGGGCAGTAGCCCCTATCCTAATTTTTGCTGCCCCTGTCTGCCTGACATCTTGTGTCCAGGTTTCTGCCGCCATGAAACCTGGACACAGCATTCCAAACCCGGACTGTCCGGGTGAATCCTGGACAGGTGGCAACCCTACCCCAAATACCTGCACGGTGATGAAGTAATACACAAAAAAAATGGCTAAACCCATGAGTGCTTCTTTTCCTCAATCTATTTCCTGTCTACTGGTTCTTGCAAACCTTAGGCAATAATGTAGAAGTTCTATTCAAGGTTTAGGGTGCTATAACAGTTTTGGTAGTTAAAGAGTATGTAAGAACAAAGTCTAGATTCACCACGTTTGCCATCATGCCGTACTGCCTATAGTTTTCTTAAAGCCCAACCGAACTTTCAATTTCAATTATTTTTATTGGATTTGAGCAAATAAATATTTTTTCTTGTTAAAAAAGAGCTGTGGGGAAATCAAAAACTTACCCTTGCAGGTAGGGGACTCACATAAAGCAGATATACTCACCTGATCCTCCGTCCCACCGGTTACCTCTGGGCTACTAGACCAGTTCCTGCAACCTCTTCTCCCTTGGCCTCCGACAGTTTAAGGACCGTTGCCGTCATCATGTATATTGCAGGTCCACACGAGGATGCCGAGGGACATTCCATAACCAGAGCAGAAGGAAAGACAGATGAATGCCGCCCTCCACGAGGCCGAAGATCAGGTAAGTAAAACTGCTTTATTTTACCCCCTAGACAAAACGAGCACTTAACCCTTGCAGTGTGGGAGTAGCCCTACAGCTAGGGTAAGTTTTTGATTTCCCCGAAATTCACAGAGAAGACAATGTATATCGATAAACGAAGCTACAAAAACATAATACAGAGTCTTGATGTTATTCAAGCTTGTCCAAAGATCTGAAACAGTGGCTTACCGATAAAGGGGCCACACGGCCTATTACTTCAGGGACGGGAAGAAAAGAGGGAGGGCGAAGGGGTTAGGTTTGGCAGGAATTAATTAGCGTGTAGAGAGCATCTGAGGTGGATATGGTGAGGTAATGAGAAAAGAAAATGATAATTAGTATATGTTTCCAGGGAAAACAGGCAGGAAAGAGAGAAGAAAGAGAAAAAAGAGGTAAGAGTGTAGCGCCCATCACCTTCTGTGATGTGACTACTAAGCATTTAGTGATAGCCAGGGCTCTAGACAGCCTGGCTGGATTTGTAGTGGCGATTACATGGCTAATCCCAAGTGTCTAACCTTGCCGGTACCCCCCTGGGCGGAGTGTGACTGTCATATTGTGGGACAGCCAATGGTGGACACTGTAATATGTGTACAGTACAACAGCCAATCACTGGGCTTCTTACAGCCAGTGGTGCATGCTGGGACAGAGTACATATGGGTGGGAGCTGCCATGTGCTCTCTCTCTCTCGCCGGGACCAGCCATGGAATAGGGCTGGGTCCTGTTCAGCCTGGCCCCCCAGGCTAGGCCGAGGCCTGGGGGAGGGCATGGGCTGATGTAAGGGAAAAGGTTTCCCTGAGGTCTCCAACATGGAGGAGGCCTGAGAGATGCAGGCTCTCAGGCCTCCGGTGCAGGCTCTTGAAGTGCCCTGGATGTATGTGGACTTCAGAGCACAGAGTCAGTGTTTCTTTCCTGGATTGCGGATCTGCATTGCTACTCTTACAAGGTCCGGTAAATCTGGGGCTTCTGACGGTTACCCCTAGACACCTAGGACCCCTACACCTCTCTCCCACAGAAGATGTTCAATAAAATGTTCAATTAGCATCATCATGCTACTGAAGTGGACATCAATGTATGGGCACCTGAAGTGGGCGGTTAGTGCTAATGGGCGCAGCTGGTGCTGTGCAGGATCTGTGGGGGGTTTTGCAGGCTCCAAAGCCCCCCACAGATCCTGCACAGCCCCCCTGAGATCTGGCAAAGCCCCCCACCAAAATCCGATATCACTAGTCAACTTTGTATTATGAACTTCTAAACTAACAATGGCCCACACATGGAATGGACAATTCATGCAATTCGTGGAGATGGAGCATTGAACATTGGCTCCTTCTTTATGGATCACAAATTGACTAGTATATACAGTATATGAGGCCCCTGAATTCAATGCTCCTCTCTCTGTGGGGGAGGGGGACTTTAACACATTTTTGTGGGGCTTTTTTTGTATGTGTAAATTTTATTTATTTTGTGAGCAATTTTTTTTTTTACACTTAACTTTATTGTTATCACATAGGGTGCTAAGAAGTACCCTAGGTGATAACAAATTACAGTGACAGGTCCCCTTTATCTCCAACCCTAACCCCAGACCCCTCTAAGTCTTAGTCTCTAAGACTCCTAATGTCACCTAGGGACCCCCCAGAGAAGCTGATGAAGCACAGATCTGCTTCATCAGCTTCTCCCCGGTTTCTGTACCGGAGAGTGACAGAGGAATGCGGAAGTGATGTAATATTCCTGCATTCAGAGACCGGGAGGAGATCGCGTACTGATCTCCCTCCGTTCTCAGTGCACAGAGACACATCGCCCGGGATGGATGGACAGCCGAGATCGCGGGGACAGCAATGGTGAGAATAGGTAAGGAGGGGGCGCACCCTGACTTGCATCATACAAGCAATCGGGCGTCTTTACAGACGCCGAACCGCTTGTATGTAAACGGCCATCGCTGGCCAATTAAAATCCCGGCGGTTTCACGCTCGTGATCAGGCGCGGGCACGAAGGACGTCTAAAGACGCCCACCGCATCCAGGAGACTCCCGTCCGGCCGTCTTTTAACGGTCGGCGGTTATGTTTTCCAAAAATTATTTTTTACTGTGATATGATGTGAATGGAACCCCTTCATTTGAAGAACCCCCTCCCCGTCCCATTTTTAATAATAACGCTAGAATGTTTCTGGTACAAAACACATCAACTTTGTTCAAACATTTTTTTTGTGCACTTTTTTTTTTTATTGCAACACAAGAAATGAACAAGCAAAACAATAGAAAACATGCAAAGTGGAGTGTTTCATAGCATGGAAACGTAGAGAAAATGTTTTTTTTCTTTCTAGAATTTTTGGTAAATAAAACCCCAAATGGTCATTAATTACCACCCAAAGAAAGCTTGGTATCAAATGTATCCCCCCAAAATGGTATCAAATTTATTTCAGTACAGTATTTATGTCAAAGTACCTCAGAGCTGAGAGGTAGCCAAACGCTGGCCCTCCAGCTGTGGAGAAACTACAATTCCCATGAGGCATTGCAAGACTCTTAGCTCCACAGCTATAACTCCAAGAGGCAGATGCATGATGGGATTTGTGGTTTCACCACACCTGGAGTCCTATCACATAACAAAAGCATCTCTTCTGCCCACCTTTCAGAAGCTGCGAGTCTTGCTTTGTGCCAAGCAAATCACCGAGCCAGTAACGAACCACAACAGCCCGCCTATATTGAAGACCGGGCGCCTGCATAGTGCCCGTTTTTCCCCGCCTACTTAGTGCCGATTTTGAAGACCGGGCCTATTCACCGTCCTATCAGCCAACCAGCAGCACTGCGTCCTGCGCGAGTTCTGGTTACCCTGGCGCCCCCTGCGCCCACCTGGTTACCATAACAACCACACAAACTGACAGCTTGAAGAGCCAATAAAACTGTTTTGTTTTTTTTCTACGAATTACAGGATCTCAGGGGGGACAATTCATAGTGCCCGTTTTCCCCGCCTACTTAGTGCCGATTTTGAAGACCGGGCGCCTGCATAGTGCCCGTTTTCCCCCGCCTACTTAGTGCCGATTTTGAAGACCGGGCGCCTATTCACCAATCATGTCACTCAATTTCCAGTACCTCTATCGTGATTGGTCAAAAGCCCGAGCCGATTTTGAAGATCGGGCGCCTGAAATGGTGCCCGTTTCCCCCCGCCTACTTAGTGCCGATTTTGAAGACCGGGCGCCTATTCACCAATCATGTCACTCAATTTCCAGTACCTCTATCGTGATTGGTCAAAAGCCCGCCTACTTTCCGCCGGTTTGAAAACCGGCCGCTTGTCTAGCGCCGGGTTTTGCCCTCCTACTTGGCGCAGATTTGTAAACCGGGAGCCAAAATAGCGCCCGCTTTTGCCCGCCTACTTGGCGCCGGTTTGAAAACCGAGCGCTTGTCTAGCGCCGGGTTTTGCCCGCCCACTTGGCGCCGATTTGAAAACCGGGCGGTTGTCTAGCGCCGGCTTTTGACCGCCTACTTGGCGCCGATTTTGAACCCGGGCGCTTGTATAGCGCCCGCTTTTGCCCGCCTACTTGGCGCCGAATTTAAAACCGGGCGGTTGTCTAGCGCCGGGTTTTTGAATTACAGGATCTCAGGGGGGACAATTCATAGTGCCCGTTTTCCCCGCCTACTTAGTGCCGATTTTGAAGACCGGGCGCCTGCATGGTGCCCGTTTTCCCCCGCCTACTTAGTGCCGATTTTGAAGACCGGGCGACTGCATAGTGCCCGTTTTCCCCGCCTACTTAGTGCCGATTTTGAAGACCGGGCGCCTATTCACCGTCCTATCAGCCAACCAGCAGCACTGCGTTCTGCGCGAGTTCTGGTTACCCTGGCGTCCCTGCGCCCACCTGGTTACCATAACAACCACACCAACTGACAGCTTGAAGAGCCAATAAAACTGTTTATTTTTTTTTCTACTGTCCATTCATAGTGCCCGTTTTCCCCACCTACTTAGTGCCGATTTTGAAGACCGGGCGCCTATTCACCAATCATGTCACTCAATTTCCAGTACCTCTATCGTGATTGGTCAAAAGCCCGCCTACTTTCCGCCGGTTTGAAAACCGGCCGCTTGTCTAGCGCCGGGTTTTGCCCTCCTACTTGGCGCAGATTTGTAAACCGGGAGCCAAAATAGCGCCCGCTTTTGCCCGCCTACTTGGCGCCGGTTTGAAAACCGAGCGCTTGTCTAGCGCCGGGTTTTGCCCGCCCACTTGGCGCCGATTTTAAAACCGGGCGGTTGTCTAGCGCCGGCTTTTGACCGCCTACTTGGCGCCGATTTTGAACCCGGGCGCTTGTATAGCGCCCGCTTTTGCCCGCCTACTTGGCGCCGAATTTAAAACCGGGCGGTTGTCTAGCGCCGGGTTTTGCCCGCCTACTTGGCCCCGATTTGAGAACCGGGCGCCAAAATAGCGCCCTCTTCTGCCCGGGTTTCCCCCGCCTAATTAGTGCCGATTTAGAAGACCGGGCGCCTTTTCAGCAATTATGTCACATGATCTCCAGTACCTCTATCGTGATTGGTCAAAAGCTCGAGCCGATTTTGAAGACCGGTCGCCTGCATAGTGCCCATTTTCCCCGCCTACTTAGTGGGCGCCTATTCACCAATCATGTCATTCGATCTCTACCTCTATCGTGATTGGTCAAAAGCCCGAGCTCCAACCAGGCCAGCTCTCGTGTCTGCCAATCTCTGGTGGGCGGGCGCTGTTGAAGCCGGGTTGGGCGGAGTCACAGGCGCGATTAGTTAGACGGCGAAATAGTGCTATGACGGGCGTGTAGTAATTGTTCAGGACAGGGTCCTGCGAGGCCACGCCTATTCCACCATGTCGCGGATACCTACGGGGATGTGGTTGTCATGGGAGACGGGGATGTTCAGCTGTGTGCGGAGGAGAGTATAGAGCGGAAGTGAACAGTTTAGAGGGGGTGGAGTCACACTCACCCATCATTAGAGATGGGCAAAACGGTTCATCTGCATGAGCGCTCCTCATCTGATCGCTCACTGAAAAGATCCGGATGTTTTAAACGGCTCATGGTTCACTAAACTGCTCTTTTTTACTATAGTAGGAGAGGAAATGAGAAGGGGGTGTAGTTTGAGGGAGGGAAACTGCTTTATAATCATCATCCAGCAATGCAGAATACCACCAGCTGTGTGGGACTTCAAGTCCCAGCAATACCCCCCCCACACACTATAACGCATTGCTGGGACTTGTAGTCCTACGTAGTTGGTGCTATTCCAGCAATGCAGAATACCACCAGCTACACGTCCCAGCAGATCACAGACCAGAAGAACCGGCGCTCATTTTTACTGAGCCACCGCTCTTTCATTCTTCCGAAGGAGCCGCTCAATAGATCCGGATCACTCATGAGCTACTTCTGAACTACTCTCTTGAGAAAGTGGATATAGACTTCTTAGGGGATGCCCATGTCCCTTATTATTTATCACAGTCTGGCTGCTAATTGAATCATTGCCCTGGGCCCACTTGTGCCTTCACCGGCCGTGTTGTGCACGTTCACCTTCTGCTTGGCTGCTCATAATTTATATGCCTGGACTGGGCAGGCAATCAGCGCCGTTATATCGGTCATAATGGAGAGCAGCGGGCATTGTCTTCATCGTCAGAGGAGAGCCGGATAAGGGTCTGTCCTTGTTGTCACAGTGTCTCTGGGGTGAAGGGGGCAGCTGCTCTCCTTTCCCCTGACCTTCTGCTCTTCTGGCCCAGGCCATCTCATCCCTGCCATTAATCCTCCATGCTGGACACCTGTCCAATCCAAACTTAGAGGTACGGAGAGAGAAAAAAAAACATCTCCTGGTCAGGAATGTGCCACTTTTGTAAAAATTTGGCCAAATCACATTCCAATCTAAGCTTTTAAAACTTTGATTGATCTACGTGGAAATAGCACACCGATTAATGCACAGTTTCACAACGCATGCAACTATGGTCTAGTGTGTGGTGAGTTGGGATGGCATACATTGTGATTCGCACCCAACGCATTGTACACTAGGGGCCAATGCAACGTGGTGCATCACAACGCATGGTGCATGGTGTCGTGCTGCATTGTTAAAAAAAAACTTATTAATTAACTGTTGTGGTGCATTGGCAGCCCATTCATAATGCAATTGGCTGCCCTAATGCAATGCACATTAACCACCTCCCGTCCGCTGACCGTCGAAAGACGAGACGGGAGTCTCCTGGATGCGGGTGGGCGTCTTTAGACGTCCTTCGTGCCCGTGCCCGAGCGCACCAGCGTGGAAACCGGCAGGATATTAATTGGCCAGCGATGGCCGTTTACATACAAGCGGTCCAGCATCTGTAAAGACGCCCGATCGCTTGTATGATGCAAGTCAGGGTGCCGCGGGCGGCTTGTGAAGTAAATTAAGCTGGTTAATGCAGCAAATAGGTGAATAATGACCGGACTAGAGATGGGTAGCTCATGAGCGATCCAGATCTACTGAGCGTCTGGACACCTGTCCAATCCAAACTTAGAGGTACGGAGAGAGAAAAAAAAACATCTCCTGGTCAGGAATGTGCCACTTTTGTAAAAATTTGGCCAAATCACATTCCAATCTAAGCTTTTAAAACTTTGATTGATCTACGTGGAAATAGCACACCGATTAATGCACAGTTTCACAACGCATGCAACTATGGTCTAGTGTGTGGTGAGTTGGGATGGCATACATTGTGATTCGCACCCAACGCATTGTACACTAGGGGCCAATGCAACGTGGTGCATCACAACGCATGGTGCATGGTGTCGTGCTGCATTGTTAAAAAAAAACTTATTAATTAACTGTTGTGGTGCATTGGCAGCCCATTCATAATGCAATTGGCTGCCCTAATGCAATGCACATTAACCACCTCCCGTCCGCTGACCGTCGAAAGACGAGACGGGAGTCTCCTGGATGCGGGTGGGCGTCTTTAGACGTCCTTCGTGCCCGTGCCCGAGCGCACCAGCGTGGAAACCGGCAGGATATTAATTGGCCAGCGATGGCCGTTTACATACAAGCGGTCCAGCATCTGTAAAGACGCCCGATCGCTTGTATGATGCAAGTCAGGGTGCCGCGGGCGGCTTGTGAAGTAAATTAAGCTGGTTAATGCAGCAAATAGGTGAATAATGACCGGACTAGAGATGGGTAGCTCATGAGCGATCCAGATCTATTGAGCGGCTCCCTCAGAAGAATGAAAGAGCGGTGGCTCAGTAAAAATGAGCGGAGGTTCTTCTGGTCTGTGCTCTCTGTGGATGGAATGTAGAAGCAGAGAGTGAAACAAGAGCTGCTCTTGTAATATGATGTTAGAGTGAGAGCCAGGCTTCTACCAGCCCACCCATGCAACCGATCACATCTGTGAACCAACAGAGACGGATCTCGAAGAGTCAGACAGACTCAGGAATGATTTGGTTCTTTCTGCTCCTTTGAATCTGGCTCTCAATGGATCAAGATTGGAATGATATAGTTCTTCAGCTCCTTGCGCCTTCTCAATTATACTGATTGAGATCCGCTCAGAGAGATATTTTGCACAGCTGACTTTTTTTATAATGTATTGCTGGGACTTGTAGTCCCGCATAGCTGGTGGTATTCTGCATTGCTGGATGATTATTATAAAGCAATGCAGAATAGCACCAACTATGTACCCAACTAACAAGTCCCAGCAATGCATTATAGTGGCGGGGGGAATGCTGGGGGTATTCTGCATAACAGACAAGCAATGGTTTTACTTTAAAAATAACTCCCGTTCCCTCCCTCAAACTACACCCCCTTCTCATTTCCTCTCCTACTGTAGTAAAAGGAGCGGTTTAGTGAACCATGAGCCGTTTAAAAGATCCGGATCTTTTCAGTGAGCGATCCGTAGAGGAGCGCTTATGCAGATGAACCGTTTTGCCCATCTCTATTCAGAAGTAGATAAATGTCTCCGGGATCCGAGGACGGTCCCTGCTCTTCATGATCCCTGGAATTATTTCTTATGTACCACTGGCTATGCCATAAAAACCTTTCTCTGTCTATTTTATTTGCTTTCCATGAATCCCTTGACAGCCATATCGAGTAGGGCTTTCACAGTGACAACTTTGGGCAGCATTATACCTCGGTGATGTCAACCTCCCTTTCATATTTATTTGTTTATTTATGACATGTATTTATATAGCGCCGACAATTCACGCAGCGCTTTTACATAGTGTACATTCACTTCAGTATATATAAAGTTGAGTATATGTTTAGGACTCATTCTGAGGTTAAAGTTCACCTAAACTCCACCTGAGTGACATTAGTTTATTTGAATAAAATACCTGTTTTCCTGTTTTTTCCACTCATTGCTGCATTTGAGTGGTGCAGATCTCCCGCAGCCTTTTTATGCAGCCACTAGGGTTGCCACCTGTCCAGGATTCACCCGGGCATTCCGGGTTTTGAATGCTGTGTCCAGGTTTCATGGCAGCAGAAACCCAGACACAAGATGTCAGGCAGACAGGGGCAGCCCAAATTAAGATTAGGGCCACTGGTCCCCCACTGAAAATAGTCTCAACTGTGATATTTACATATGAATGGGTGGCGCTATTTACATATGAATAAGCCACGACTCATTCTCCCCCGTCGCTAGGGGTTCGGGATTCGCTTGAAGAAAAGGTGGCAACCCTAGCAGCCGCGTCCGCTCTCTATGCACTCCAGCAATAGCTGTGTGGCATTTCCCAGGTTGGGTTTCCTTATGGGGACTAAAGTGTGTTTGAAAAGGCCACTTGTAGCCTCTATCGTTAGGGGTAGCCAAGCTTCAGCCCTCCAGCAGTGGTGAAACTACAAATCCCACCATGCATCTGCCTCTGGGAGTCATGTCTGCAGCTGTAGAAGTCTTGCAATGGCTTATGGGACCTGTAGTTCCACCACAGCTTGCTATTGGAAGCCGTGTGACAGGGTGACAGCGCAGGGGCACAATTAAGACATGGGGACGTGACATTGTCACCCTATAACAGGAAATCTTCCTCTGGGAGTCATGTCTGCAGCTGTAGAAGTCTTGCAATGGCTTATGGGACCTGTAGTTCCACCACAGCTTGCTATTGGAAGCCGTGTGACAGGGTGACAGCGCAGGGGCACAATTAAGACATGGGGACGTGACATTGTCACCCTATAACAGGAAATGGCTGAACGAGGAACACCATGGCAGGATCACCAGGAATGATTTGAATGAAAGCTGCAGATTTTATATATATATATATATATATATGTTTGAAGGCTAATTGATTAGCCTGTATTTGTGGGAGGAGTCCTTCCCTCCTCTCACACATAAAAAGGGGCAGGTAGACTCACCTGGGCACGGCCTTCGTCAGCATCCTGCCTTCGCTACGAACGATCGTTACTTCCGGGGTTTGCGTCATTTCCGGTTCGGACGTCACGATCCAGGTAAACGCCGGCCTCGTTGCTTACTGCCGGGGCTCGTCAGGTCGCCTCTATAGGCTGGGGGTTAACGGGGCGCATGTCGGAGCTTCGTGTGGGTTAGGGGGGCAGCGCTCACCGGCCACGTTGCTCTTCTGTCTGCACGTGACATTCAGGGACATAGTCTCCTCCTTGCATACCCTGTTCGTGCCAGCAGGGGGCGGCAAACATCTTCGCAAACACTGACTGATTGCACGTTCACTGGGTACGAGTTTCCCATCACTCATTTACCTACGGCGGTGTTCTCACTCTGCATGATGGGTGATGCCGCATGGGCGCAAGGACTGGGTTAATTAGGAGCTGACTGCTC
>NW_017306776.1:489661-496413 GCF_000935625.1 Nanorana parkeri | reverse complement strand
ATATATATTATAAAGGGCTTCTTTTTTAGCTGTAATAAATACATTTTTCGGGTGTATAACACGTGCGGCGAACCGACAGTGAAAATCCAGGACCTGACACACGAGTTTAGGTGAAGACGGGGCTTAGCGGGATTGGTCACCTTTGTCTGGAGTTCCCCTTTAGCGTTGCTGCTGAAGGCTCCCCAGGCACCTTCTAGGTTCTCCATGTATGATGTATGGAGGTCACATAAAGTTTATTGGCGGAGGGGGAGTCTGCCGGAGCGGAATGGTCACCTCACCTCTTATTACAACAACAAATCATGTTATGTAAAGAGCGGTAGGAACAGGCGATGAATGGCCGGCGTCCCTGTCTGCGCCTAATGAGAGTCTCTCATTTGTCTCCCGAGCGGCAGATGAGTCCATTCTGGCATAATAACCCGAGGATGCTACACCGCCACCGAGGGGACCCACCACCTAATTGTCATAAAAAAATAGAAGCCCTGTCGGTGGTCATTAGAGAGGTCAGCTGTCCGCGGCGTGGACTGCAGCTGCTGCAGAACCTCTTCATCGGGTCCGGTGTGTCCCAGAAGGGTCTCATGCACCCAGGCCAACTAATCATAGTTACTCCTATTCAACCGGACGTGTTCTCTCGTGTTGAAGACGTTCATTGAAGTTGCTTCTTCAGTTCTAATGAGTGTCAGGAACAAACCCAACTTGCTACACAGGCAGCTCAGCCGCCATTCATCACCGCAGGGGCGTCCCGAGGCTCGGTGTCGTTGCCGCTTGCGTGCATGATGACTTCATCGCAAATGTGCGGTCATCTTATTGACGCCTGCCGGCGGCCATCTTGGTGATGGATGCCGGCCGAGGGAGGAGGGGACGTTCACCCGGTGGGATGAGGTATGCTGCCAAGTCCCCTCCTCTCTCCTGACACTGACGAGCTCTCTGTTCATGACCAAGTGCCCGACTTTTCATAGGGGGTGACACCAAAATGACTGCCAGTCTATTTGGTGTCACCCCTCCAATGGTGGCACCCGGGTGCGGGCCGCACCCCCCAGGTGCTTTTCGCAGTTTCATGCACGTTCACGCTGACGACTGGCGTGAATGGGGGCTCACGGTACATTCACACAGTCGTGTAGGGATGCACACTGCACTGATCAGCGTATTTCTGGGCTGGATGTGGCCCAATAACAATCAATGATGGGTTGTCACTGTCCGCGTGTAAGCGCTAAAGGCGTGTCCACAGTCGCTCATCTGTCCCTAACCGGTAATAGCTCCTTGAGTAGTTACTTGCGGACAGTTGCACAGTTGTACCGGCTCCTCTCCTGGACTGAAATGGCTTCCTCTGATATCACCGCACACTGCGAGCTTCTCACCATGTTCATTAGAAGTTGCAGCAGGTCAGATAGAGCCCGCGTCACTTCCTGGCTGGAGGAGGTCCAGCATCATCTGGTGCCTTCCTCCCCAGCCTGACTATCCCTGATCGCAGAGAGAGTCTGATGGGATTAGTGTAGGAGTCCAGGACCCTTCAAGGGCTGTAGTGATAACAGGGTTATGGGACCAACTAGTGCCGAGTCTGTGATTAAACACTCCGAGGATCCCAACTCCGCCCCTCATCACAACAAATAGTTCCCTCCCCTGCTCTACCCTCACTACAGCATAGAAGAAGCTTTACACACACAGAGATATAAAATACCTTTCTGCTCCCTGCCCTCACACTGCAGTGCTCTGTGCTGGCAGGGCTGAGTAATAGCCACACCCCTCATCACGAGTAATAGCCACACCCCTCATCACACGTATCCTCACTTAAAGAAGTGGGCGTGTCCGCAGTACAGAGCAGCTGTCCATCTACTAGCTTGGAGGAGGGGGGAGCAGGGGAATGTATTGTCTTGCTATGGGTGTGTTAATGGAGACACACACAGCATACAAGCACACACAAGGGTGACTCCATAGGACCCTGCAAGGGAAAGGATCCACTCTACACAATATCAGAGCCAGTGCTCAGGGGACCAGCTGATTTTCAGAAACGAATCAAGAAGCAGCGTCCATTGTAAGTGATTTAGTCAGCATTTGAAATAGCTTTTAATTTTAATATCACTTTAAGACTCCCTGACGTTAACACAGCTGCAGCATCTGCTGGATGGCTGGATATTGTTTGTCCCTTAGAGCTGGATGTCTAGGAGATGGGCGTCCCTCTCCTATTGCAGATGTGGATGAGGTGCCAGCACCGCACAAAGGTTTGTGTTAGTAAGAGGGACCCCCAGGAAGGAAAGCGATATGGCGCAGAGGGAAGGGGGACTTCATCCTCTTCCTCCCGGTAACTGAATCCAGCTCTCTGCTGACAAGAGCTGACACTCTGTCCTCCGCCGAACACATGTTCCTTATCTCCCGGAATCGGCCAGCTGAGTGTAATACGAAGAAGACTTCTGCTGCGACAGAGGAGCCCCGCGCTGCCTCCCACCTCTGCTAGAATGAATGATAAGGCTGGGCGCATTCATTGTATGGAGCCTCTATCCTCCGATTCTCTCAGATTACCGATAATGTGCAGCTGCTTGGACTGCGACACGCCGAGCAATCCTGGACTCGGCTATACTGACTGTATATGCCATATCTTGTATGTGTATATATATATATATACACACACACACACCCTGTTTCCCTAAAAATAAGACCTACCCCGAAAATAAGACCTAGTTGTGACCATTGCCAGGGCTGGTGGTGGCATAAGGGGGAACCTGAAGTGCCGCAGGAGAGAATCCGCGGTGCCAATGAAGCCAGCGCTAGAGGAAGCGAGGCGGCACCGGAGGGAGCAGAGCCACATAAGCCGATGCTTCCTCTATAGCGCCGTCTCCTGTCACAGGCGGAGTGATACCAAATGCAAACCGCCTGTGAGCAATCTATAGTGAAAGCGCGCTTCGCTCATTCTGGTTACCAAATTGCTCTTGGAAAGGTACGGCACCGCTGATTGCTCTGATCACCCTATTCTTAACTTTGCCATTTGGGATTATTTAATTTGGATTTGCATTAACTTTGGATTGTTGTACATTAAAAAAAATAAAAATAAGACCTTCCCTCAAAATAAGACCTAGTGTGTTTAAAAAAAACATAAACATATTAGACATTGTCTTATTTTCGTGGAAACACGGTATATATATCTAATATGTGGTGGCTGCATTAGTATTCTGCTTTCAGGCTTTATTCCCCTTTATTGTCACCTGGTGATCCTGCCACTTCCTGTCCTTGGGTGACAACGCTCCTCACTGTGCTGTATCTTTAAGGGCTCACATGGGCGTTGGGGTTGCCACCTGTCCTGGATTCACCCGGACAGTCCAGGTTTTGAATGCTGTGCCTGGGTGTCATGGCAGCTGAAAGCCGGACAACCAAAGATGGGCAATCAAAATTAAGATATGGCTAATGGCCCCCCTACTGAAAATAGTCTTGACTGTGATATTTACAAATGAATGGGTGGCGCTATTTACATATGAATAAGCCGGGATTCAGTCTCCCAGAAAAATGTCCGCGCGTCGCTAGAGTGTTCTGGTTTCACTGTAAGAAAAGGTGGCAACCCTAATGGGCGTGCACATCTCTATGGCGTGCACGTGTATTAGGGGGGTGCTGTGATCCTGAGACCCAACCCAGGACACATCATCATTGGGACAGGAGTCTTAGATGTTGGAATGTCTTGGCAAAGCTGGAACAGTTGGCATCTATGGAGCTGACCCCATGTGGGTAGTACCTACCTGACACCAGCAATCATATCACAGTCAGGATCACATGCTTTTCCACATTGATGTGAACATTAACTGAAGCTCCTGATTAGGGATGGGCTCAGACTGAACCTGGAACACGGGAGTGCCACGAGCCACGCATCCAATCAGCTGCGGCCTGGGGTATTCTCTGTCTCGCAGTTCCACATAAACAAAGGGGCGGAATGCTTGTGCTGACATAATTGACCATATACGGCCACCAGGCTATATCAGGTCAATGCCACTGACCAAATATAGTCACAGAACCATATAAGGTCAATGATGTCACTACATCCTGTTACTTTGCTTACATGCAGCTGCGGGCAAGGGAATTCCCAGGCCGCAGCTGATTGGGCAGCAATGGAAGGAGCTTCCTTCCCAGGTTCAGAGGAGCTCCTGACCTGTATCTGTATTATCGCATGCATTGCACTGCTGCCACATGATTGGCTGATTAGACCAGCCTTTCTCAACCAGGGTGCCTCCTGGCTTCCTCAGGTGGGTGCGAAATTTTTGTGTGATGGTAGGACTCTGAAGGACGGGCTGACGGCTCCTGATGGGAAAGGGGGGGTTCCTGATGTGAAGGGGGGGTTCCTGATGTGAAGGGGGGGTTCCTGATGTGAAGGGGGGGTTCCTGATGTGAAGGGGGGGTTCCTGATGTGAAGGGGGGGTTCCTGATGTGAAGGGGGGGTTCCTGATGTGAAGGGGGGGTTCCTGATGTGAAGGGGGGGTTCCTGATGTGAAGGGGGGGTTCCTGATGTGAAGGGGGGGTTCCTGATGTGAAGGGGGGGTTCCTGATGTGAAGGGGGGGTTCCTGATGTGAAGGGGGGGTTCCTGATGTGAAGGGGGGGTTCCTGATGTGAAGGGGGGGTTCCTGATGTGAAGGGGGGGTTCCTGATGTGAAGGGGGGGTTCCTGATGTGAAGGGGGGGTTCCTGATGTGAAGGGGGGGTTCCTGATGTGAAGGGGGGGTTCCTGATGTGAAGGGGGGGTTCCTGATGTGAAGGGGGGGCTCTGATGTAAAGGGAGGTTCCTGATTTGAAGGGGGGACTTTGATGTGAAGGGGGGGCTCTGATGTATAGGGAGGTTCCTGATTTGGAGCGGAAACTCTTATGTGAAGGGGGAACCCCATTTTTTTGTGCTTTTATGTGCGGTCCCCCCTTAAAATCCACTTCATTTTAGACCAGGATGCCTTGAGATTTTGCATACTTTTAAAGGGCGCCGTGACTGAATGCAGGCCGAGGAGCGCAGGAATAGAGAATGGCGCGAACAAGCAGGTCTCCCTAATAGATTGTTCGGCAAGTATGTACAGACACTTGTTAGTATGAAGCCAGAGGATCAGCATGAGAGCCGTGTAGCAGGTGAAGCAGTGATTGGTTGCTGGATACCGTACCATGCTCTTGTCCTGATGTTGCTCCTTTGCGCTCAGACATTACTCTTGCTGTGATTTGTGTCCTCTATTATTAGAGCGAGAAGGCGCTGCCAGTCCCCGAGCCGTATAATACCTCCCCGGCTAACGACCTGCAGCCGCTGTGATCAATTTCCCGCTTTGCTCTGGTTTCATGCAGATGCGGCAGAAAATAGCGCGCTGCATAAAACCGCAGGCTCACCGCGCACCTGCTGAAATATCACCAGCTCACCTCATTCATTCCCCAGCAGCGGCCATGAAGATTAAAGAGATCAACAGGGCTGCCGGGAAACACTCCATACATGTGTGACGGCTCCGCAGGCAGTATGGGCTTCCAGGATACGTGCCATCTAAACCCCAAAAATATAGTATATTGCAGGTTACCAGTCACTTCCTGTCCTAGGGTGACAACGCTCAGTGCACTGTACACATGGAGAAGCAGCATTGTCACCGAAGCCTGACAACGCTGTCACAAGCACTGATGTAGGGGTATTTGTATGAGCCACTAAAATGCATTGGAAAAATATAGTATATTGCTGCTTACCAGTCACTTCCTTTCCTAGGGTGACCTCGCTCACTGCACTGTATCTGTGGTAGGCAGTGTGGTCACCCAAGGCTGACACTTCGGTCTCGAGCCCCGATGGATACGTTATTTGGACACGAGTTGGAAAAATATAGTATATTGCTGCTTACCAGTCATTTCCTGTCCTGGGGTGACAACGTTCACTGCACTGTAAATATGGAGGAGAAGTGTTGTCAACCAAGACTGACAACACCGTCACAAACCCTGATGTAGGGGGTATTTGCATGAGTGGTCAAAACGTATTCAAAAAATATAGTATATTGATGCTTACCAGTCCCTTCCTCTCCTAGGGCGACAACACTCACTGCGCTGTATCTATGGAGGAGCAGCATTGTCACAAGCCCTGATGTAGGTATTTGTAGGTATTTGTATGAGCTACCCAAATGCACCGAAATGCATTGGAAAAATATTGTATATTGCTGCTTACTGGTCGCTTTCTGACCTGGGGTGACAACACTCACTGCTCTGTATATGTGGAGGAGCAGCGTTGTCACGCAGAAGAACCAAGATGCAAAACAGATCATACAAAAAGATGAAAAGAGTACTTCAATAGGAACAAAAAAATACATGAAAATTTGGGCTCATTTTCTTGCACGCGTTGGGGTTCCGTTCAAATAAATGACATCACAATACACCATGGCATGCAGGTTTTGTTTAACCCTTGTTACCGCTGGTTAGGTGAAAGGAAAAGGTTTATTTTTAAGATTTAGGATTCGGATTTAAAGTCTAACTTCAGCTGTTTTTGTTTTGGACAGCATAGGAGTGGTTTAGAACTTCTTTCAGGCTTTCATAGCTAGTCTATCCCTGCTGGTATGAGGTGACAACAGCCTTCCAGTTGTACTCTCATGTTGTCACCCTATCACATTATCCCCTGTTGGACACTACATGTGTACATGAATGGTCCACCATTGTCACCGGCAGGAGGCCTCGGATCGACGTGACCAACAACTGTACAGCAGCTGAATGTCGCAGCAAATATCTGAACCCAAGCAAATAGCGCGATCTAAGAACCTCATGGGAGGGGGGGGGGGCTTGACTTT
>NW_017306776.1:486687-489597 GCF_000935625.1 Nanorana parkeri | reverse complement strand
ATCCGTGCTTCTTAAAGTGGGGGTCGCGGCCCCATATGGGGTCCCGCAAGTGAACAGGGGGGGTCGCGATCTGAGTCCCCGGCCAGGACCGCCATCACCGCTGGGGGGGGGAGAAGAGGAGAGAGACACTGACCGACGCAGGGGGGAAAACACCGACCGACGCAGGGGGGGAGACACCGACTGACGCTAGGGGAGGGGGGAGACACCGACCGACGTTGGGGGGAAAGAGGGGAGAGACACCGTCCGACGCTGGGGTACCTTAAAAATTTCCTCGGCCAAAAAGGGGTCAGGAGTGGAGAAAGTTTAAGAAGGCCTGATCTAGATGACTGGATTTTATATGATGACTGGATTCCACAGATGATCACTAGACACTTTGTTTCTGATATCCGCAGTTGTGCCAGTTTGGTGACGGAGTACCCTCCCCTGCAGTGAGCAGTTGTGCCTGAGCGTGGCAGAGTGACGTCTGTGACAATAAATTATGTGTGGCCCTCAATCCCCCGACATCAACAGGTGCTGATCCCACAAATTCGGGGGAATGACAGTGACGCCACAAAGCTGTCACCTTCCAGACCAGACAGGAAAATCCCGGCGAGTGTCCCTGGGAAAGAATGTGAACTTCTGTTTTCTTACTGCTCCTGTCATATCATTATCTGCTGATCCAACATGGCTGTAGGCATGTCACATGATACCATTATAGGGGAAATACAAGGGAATGGAAAATATGTTTTTTTTTAAACCTATTTTCTTTTTTTCTTTATTACAAACACAAGTAAAAAAAACAAAAACAAATAAAAAATAAATTGTATATACAGGTGAAACTCGAAAAATTGGAATATCGTGCAAAAGTTCATTTATTTCACTAATGCAACTTAAAAGGTGAAACTAATATATGAAATAGACTCATTACATGCAAAGCAAGGTAGTTCAAGCCGTGATTTGTCATAATTGTGATTATTATGGCTTACAGCTCATGAAAACCCAGATCCACAATCTCAGAAATTTTTTGGCAGTGTGGGCAGGTGCCAAGTCCTGCTGGAAAATGAAGTCAGCATCCCCATAGAGCTCGTCTGCGGAAGAAAGCATGAAGTGCTCCAAAGTCTCCTGGTAGACGGCTAAGTTGCATTAGTGAAATAAATGAACTTTTGCACGATATTCTAATTTTTCGAGTTTCACCTGTATATATATCAATTTTAATATGGCTTGTGAATATTAAAGTGACATTAAAGTCAAATTTTTTCCCCCTCCCCCCCATGTAAATGTCAGCACTTACCTTAAATGATGTCTCTTATTCCGATCTTCCTCTTCTTTCCCCATGTTTTCATGTGTCCCTCCAGCGGTGCAACGTCACTCCGATCCAGCGCTGACTGCTCTGTCCCTCCGGTCCAGCGGTGTCTGCAGGCGGGTGCACGCGTCCATAGACTTACCTTGCGTCTCTGCTTGTCTCCTGGCCGAGAATCAGAACTGCGCATGCGCCCGCCCCAAGATCCTTTGCGGCCGTACAATCACTTCCTGATTCTCGGCGCGGGAACGAGCAGCGATAACGAGGTAAGTTTAAAACTAGTTAAAGCGTTTTTTTGTTTTTTTTAAACTTCTTGCCTATATCTACTGCTTGCCAGCAGTAGATATAGGCAAAAAAACCGCAGGGTTTAGAACCCCTTTAAATATTACATATTAATATTGTGTCTTCTTCTTTTGAGCCACCAGATGGAGCTATAGTATCCTTTTTTTCACAGCTTTCAGCTTTCCACTGTGCTGAAATAAACCTTATCGCACATTTTTTTAATCAAACAGACTAAGCCACAAAGCAATCAGTGCCTGCATTGTTAGCTAACCCACCGGGCTCTATGAATCCTCTTTCATCTATGAAACAACTGGCCATAGGTTCATTCATGTAGCAGTTTAGTTCATTTTATGAAAGAAACCCCAAGGCCTAATGTGTCGCTAATCCCAACATTCCCCAATCAGAATCAGATGGCATTATGATCCATGAAGGCCGCCAGACCAGATCCCCGCCCTTACAAGACGCTGAAGATGCTAATGTAAGGGAATCTAATATGAGTGTGGCTACTTCTCGTAGACATAAAGCCCGTTTGTGGCCCCCCTACCACATGATCTGTTGGAAGTCTACTTCCTGAAAATGATAGAGGTGAAGCATTCAGCTATATCTCCTCAAACAGCCCATAATGCAGGAGATGTTGGGGTCAGCCATCTTGATTGAGCCACATGACTATGGTCACTGGTGGTTGCTTCTTGCGGCATCCCATCCATGGCCCCAAAGCCACTGTGGTAGGTACAGTAGCGTCTATGGAGCAGATGCAGACTTGATGTGTGTGTGTGTTGGTGGAACTTTGAGGCAGGATGGCTCAGAACCAGGTGCCAGGAATAAGCATCCTCTTTTGGACATGTCCCCACTTGAGTCCATTGGTAATGTAAAAGAGATGTATTAAAGAGCCACTACTGTGTCTCATCCCATCCCTCTGTGCCTCATCCCATCCCTCTGTGCCTCATCCCATCCCTCTGTGCCTCATCCCATCCCTCTGCGCCTCATCCCATCCCTCTGCGCCTCATCCCATCCCTCTGCGCCCTATCCAATCCCTCTGTGCCACATCCCATTCCTCTGTGCCTCATCCCATCCCTCTGTGCCACATCCCATTCCTCTGTACCACATCCCATCCCTCTGTGCCACATCCCATTCCTCTGTGCCCTATCCCATCCCTCTGTGCCACATCCCATCCCTCTGTGCCTCATCCCTCCCTGGCCAGCTCACCCACCAGTGACAGTACATCCCTCCCTGGTCTCACCCCCAAATTACAGTACATCCCTCCCTGGTCTCACCCCCAAATTACAGTACATCCCTCCCTGGTCTCACCCCCAAATTACAGTACATCCCTCCCTGGACAGCTCACCCCC
>NW_017306776.1:475627-486560 GCF_000935625.1 Nanorana parkeri | reverse complement strand
CCCATCCCTCTGTGCCACATCCCATCCCTCTGTGCCTTATCTCATCCCTCTGTGCCACATCCCATCCCTCTGTGCCACATCCCATCCCTCTGTGCCACATCCCATCCCTCTGTGCCACATCCTATCTCTCTGTACCTCATCCCATCCCTCTGTGCCTCATCCCATCCCTCTGTGCCACATCCCATTCCTCTGTACCACATCCCATCCCTCTGTGCCCTATCCCATCCCTCTGTGCCTCATCCCATCCCTCTGTACCCCATCCCTCTGTGCCTCATCTCATCCCATCCCTCTGTGCCACATCCTATCCCTCTGTGCCTCATCCCATCCCTCTGTGCCCTATCGCATCCCTCTGTGCCTCATCCCATCCCTCTGTGCCCTATGCCATCCCTCTGTGCCACATCCCATCCCTCTGTACCATATCCTATCCCTCTGTACCTCATCCCATCCCTCTGTACCACATCCCATCCCTCTGTGCCTCATCCCATCCCTCTGTGCCTCATCCCATCCCTCTGTACCTCATCCCATCCCTCTCTGCCTCATCCCATCCCTCTGTGCCTCATCCCATCCCTCTGTACCTCATCCCATCCCTCTGTGCCACATCCCATCCCTCTGTGCCACATCCCATCCCTCTGTGCCACATCCCATCCCTCTGTACCACATCCCATCCCTCTGTGCCTCATCCCATCCCTCTGTGCCTCATCCCATCCCTCTGTACCTCATCCCATCCCTCCGTGCCTCATCCCATCCCTCTGTTCCTCATCCCATCCCTCTGTACCTCATCCCATCCCTCTGTGCCACATCCCATCCCTCTGTGCCACATCCCATCCCTCTGTGCCACATCCCATCCCTCTGTACCATATCCCATCTCTCTGTGCCTCATCCCATCCCTCTGTACCATATCCCATCCCTCTGTACCATATCCCATCCCTCTGTGTTATATCCCAACCCTCTGTGCCACATCCTATCCCTCTGTACCTCATCCCATCCCTCTGTGCCTCATCCCATCCCTCTGTGCCTCATCCCATCCCTCTGTACCACATCCCATCCCTCTGTACCACATCCCATCCCTCTGTGCCTCATCCCATCCCTCTGTGCCACATCCCATTCCTCTGTACCACATCCCATCCCTCTGTGCCCTATCCCATCCCTCTGTGCCTCATCCCATCCCTCTGTACCCCATCCCTCTGTGCCTCATCTCATCCCATCCCTCTGTGCCACATCCTATCCCTCTGTGCCTCATCCCATCCCTCTGTGCCCTATCGCATCCCTCTGTGCCTCATCCCATCCCTCTGTGCCCTATGCCATCCCTCTGTGCCACATCCCATCCCTCTGTACCATATCCTATCCCTCTGTACCTCATCCCATCCCTCTGTACCACATCCCATCCCTCTGTGCCTCATCCCATCCCTCTGTGCCTCATCCCATCCCTCTGTACCTCATCCCATCCCTCTGTGCCTCATCCCATCCCTCTGTGCCTCATCCCATCCCTCTGTACCTCATCCCATCCCTCTGTGCCACATCCCATCCCTCTGTGCCACATCCCATCCCTCTGTGCCACATCCCATCCCTCTGTACCATATCCCATCTCTCTGTGCCTCATCCCATCCCTCTGTACCATATCCCATCCCTCTGTACCATATCCCATCCCTCTGTGTTATATCCCAACCCTCTGTGCCACATCCCATCCCTCTGTACCTCATCCCATCCCTCTGTGCCTCATCCCATCCCTCTGTGCCTCATCCCATCCCTCTGTACCACATCCCATCCCTCTGTGCCTCATCCCATCCCTCTGTGCCTCATCCCATCCCTCTGTGCCTCATCCCATCCCTCAGTGCCTCATCCCATCCCTCTGTACCACATCCCATCCCTCTGTGCCTCATCCCATCCCTCTGTGCCACATCCCATCCCTCTGTACCTCATCCCATCCCTCTGTGCCACATCCCATCCCTCTGTGCCACATCCCATCCCTCTGTGCCTCATCCCATCCCTCTGTGCCACATCCCATTCCTCCATATCAATTAGTTTACACACTTTACACAGGCTGCCAACCAGAATCCAGGAAGTATCCCAGAATGCTTTGCAAACTGACTGCCATGAATACAATGTGTATTTTTTTGGTCAAGTAAAGATTTTATCAGAATAGGTTGGGGTGATAAGACTGCAGATCAATCTCCTCTTTCCCCGCCCCTTGCCACCTGTCTAAACAAGGCTTACATTTAAAAGTATCTGTAAAAAATAAGTCAAGGCAACTGAACTTGCTGTAGCAAGTCCAGTTGCCTTGACTTATTGTTTTAAAGATATACCATGACCTGGATGAATGAGAACCTTCACAGAGTTTCATTTAAAAGGTTTTTAAGCTATTAAAAATCACATACAATGGAAGCTGCTCCTTGAAATTTGCATGTCTAGTTTACTGCAGAATCAGCTGGTCCTCTGAGAACTGGTCCTGATATCCTGTTCTAGGGTGGCTCCTTTCCCTTGCAGGGTCCTATAGGAACACCCTTGTGTGTGCTAGTAAGCTGTGTCTCCACAAACACACGACACAGCAAGACAAGACACTCCTCAGCTCCCTGCTTCTCCCTTCTCCAAGCTAGTAGATGGACAGCTGCTGGAAACTTTGCCATCCCTTGTGATCATGTACTAAACAGGAAGTTTAGAGAAGGTGAGCTGAGAGAGTTGGAGCTGTTCAGAAACATGATGATGGAGCCCAAATGTAGCTAAATACTTTTCTGGGTGATTAGTATTTCTTTGATCTGGATTCATTATTGAAAAATGTTTGACAGTTTAAAGTGACATTAAACCCTCAGATTTTTTAACATAAAACAATACTGTAATGTGCGCCCTACTGTAATCCATGGTAGTTTCCCTTCTCTTTGCTGCACTTCCTTTTAAATCCTCATGTCTTCTCATGCTTGGGGAGAACTTCCCCTTGCAGCTGAGTGCCTCTTCCTGTAGTGCTGGCTCAGGTTGCAAACCTACACACAGACACCGTGTATCCATTCCAGAGACAAGGCAGTCTGCTGCAAAAGAGAAGTTCTCCCCAGCATGAGAAGACATGAGGATTTAAAAGGAAGAGCAGCAAAGAGAAGGGAAACAACCATGGATTACAGTAAGGCACACATTACAGTATTGTTTTATGTTAAAAAATCCGAGGGTTTAGTGTCACTTTAATATTACTTTACATGGAAATATTTTTCTGTATCTTTATAGCAGCAAATCAATTCTCGGATGAGTTCTTCTTCCCTGTGATCTTCCCTGTGATCACAAACTTTGCTTGTGATCTTCTCTCAACCATCAGACAGTCTTTACTCTAGAAATCCCGTTGTCAGTCGGATCCCCTCCAGGAGGATCTCTTCCTCTTTCAGTTGCCTCGCTTTCTGTGTGACGGCTTGAAGAATTTTGTGTGCGAGAATCTGGTGGAAGGAACACTATCGGGTATCACGGATATAAAAAGGAAAAGGAAGACCCTTCATTGTATTTTTAACAATGGAAAGCGCTCCAAGTGGGTGTAATTGGAGGCAATCGTGCTTTGAGCCAGACCCTATAAAACATCTCTCTGGAATGGAGTTCTATTAAAAGAGGGATTTGCTGAGATCATTAAAAAAGACCGAGCATCAGATATACTTTTGTCAGGCTACGTCCGCGTATTGTAATATGGAAGTGTAGCGTTTCCGGGTATTTATTACAATTATGTCTATAACATGCTTATTATATACTTTTGTAAAAAGGAACTCAAGATCAGCAGTTTGCAAAAGAGACTAAGACAACCCCCCGAAATGATTTAAATATATTAATAGCAAAAAGATCAGGTCTGAGCATGTAGGCTCCTTACAAGATAACTGAGAGTTGGTGACTGGGGACAATGAGAAGACAAATCTATAAAATATCTTCTTCAGCTCTGTGCATATAAAGGGAAATGATGAAGCTCAAGTCCATAATGGGGATTGTAGTCCCATGGCCTCAAATGAACTACAATGGCTCAAAATGTATGTAGTCCAGAAACAGCAAATAAAGATAAAGCACTGGGACTAGATGGCTTACACCCATGTGTCCTCAAGGAGTTGAGTTCAGTTTCTTATTTTTAGAGGCTCTTTAATGACTGGCTTGGTGTCAGTGGATTGGAGCAAGACCAAGGTAACTACAGACCTGTAGGCTTCACTTCTACGTCAGAGAGATACTTGAGAGGTTGGCATAGGACCACATATATGCTAGAAAACAATATTTGAAGCAAGAATCAGCATGGATTCACAAAAGACCGAAGATGTCAAACAAATCTACTTTCTTTTTATGGAGGAATGAGCAGAAATCTAGACAAGGAAAGGCTGTGGATTTAGTATATTTGGACTAGGTGTTTGATACAGTTCACTGTACTCCCCCTGACAGTGTCTTCATCTGCTTTTCTCTTCAGAAGGACGGAGCCATCTTTGTTCAGGCATCATCCAGGACTGAGATGCCAGCTCAGAGGTGACACCGTCATGTAAGTAATATATAAGTGCAAGACTTACATATTTGTTAGCTCTCACAGAGATCACAGTACTCCCCCTGACATTGTCTGCTTTTATCACTGGAAGGACGGAACAATCTTTGTTCAGGGATCATACCAGGTCAACACCTACTTCCCAGATTAGATGGTGGCTTGGAGATGACACAATCATGTAAATCCTGTTGTCTGCCAGTTGTTGGCTGTGTTCACAAAGGTCAAGGCACAAATTAGCCCCTGCTGCCGCCTCTGACCTTGTGACTTGCTACAAGATTACAAGGTGACTTCCTGCAAAAATTAGAATTGTTCTCCTTAGAGAAGAGACTCTTAAGGGGTGACATGATCGCAGTTTACAAACTCATCAATGGGGACAGCAGCATTGGGAATGCACTACTTAAATCAAGCACCTCGAGGAAGACGCAAAGGGGACAAGAAATACTTGGAGAGGATGAGGTATAGTCTTAAATTACGTCAGGGATATTTTACTTTGAGAGAAGTAAAAATGTGGAATTCACTAGACATGTGCATTCGGATTTGGACGAACCTGTGCCACATCCCATCCCTCTGTACCACATCCCATCCCTCAGTGCCTCATCCCATCCCTCTGTACCACATCCCATCCCTCAGTGCCTCATCCCATCCCTCAGTGCCTCATCCCATCAGTCTGTACCACATCCCATCCCTCAGTGCCTCATCTCATCCCTCTGTTCCACACCCCGTTCCTCTGTGCCTCTTCCCATCCCTCTGTACCATATCCTGTCCCTCTGTGCCACACCCCATCCCTCTGTACCTCATCCCATCCCTCTGTGCCACATCCCATCCCTCTGTACCACATCCCATTCCTTTGTACCATATCCTGTCCCTCTGTGCCACACCCCATCCCTCTGTACCTCATCCCATCCCTCTGTGCCACATCCCATCCCTCTGTACCATATCCCATCCCTCTGTACCTCATCCCATCCCTCTGTGCCCCATTCCGTCCCTCTGTGCCACACCCCATCCCGTCCCTCTGTGCCACACCCCATCTCTCTGTACCTCATCCCATCTCTCTGTACCTCATCCCATCCCTCTGTACCTCATTCCATCCCTCTGTGCCTCATCCCATCCCTCTGTACCTCATCCCTCTGTACCACATCCCATCCCTCTGTACCACATCCCATCCCTCTGTACCACATCCCATCCCTCTGTGCCACATCCCATCCCTCTGTGCCACATCCCATCCCTCTGTACCTCATCCCATCCCTCTGTGGGATGTGAACCGGCAATGAAAATCATTTGATTCGGCAGTTTGTCCGAATCCGAAATAACGAATGTATTTTATGCCCGAATATACTAAGACGCACACATAAATTCGTTTTCAGAACACGCCGGCATCGTTATGCGGTTTCAGTGTGCGGTTTTGGATCTGGAGGCTCGTTGCCTCCGAATCCAAACAACATAAAAATGAGTTTCCTTTCACGAAACGAATGAAAATGTTTTTCGTTGTCATTTGTTTTTAGTTTGGAATTTTTTTATGTTGTGCACACATCTAGAATTCACTTCCACAGATAGCTGTATCAGCGGGAAACATGAACTGCTTCAAAAAACACTTGGAGGAGTTCATCAGTTCACCAAACATACAGGGTTATGGAAATTCCGAGCACTATAGACACTCACACGCTATATAGGTTGAACTTGATGGACCTGTGTCTTTATTCCACCTCACCTATTATGTAACTATGTACAATCTGATCACTGTCTGTGCCACATCCCATCCCTCTGTACCACATCCCATCCCTCAGTGCCTCATCCCATCCCTCTGTACCACATCCCATCCCTCAATGCCTCATCCCATCCCTCTGTACCACATCCCATCCCTCTGTGCCTCATCCCATTCCTCTGTGCCACATCCCATCCCTCAGTGCCTCATCCCATCCCTCTGTACCACATCCCATCCCTCTGTGCCACATCCCATCCCTCAGTGCCTCATCCCATCCCTCTGTACCACATCCCATCCCTCAGTGCCTCATCCCATCCCTCAGTGCCTCATCCCATCAGTCTGTACCACATCCCATCCCTCAGTGCCTCATCTCATCCCTCTGTTCCACACCCCGTTCCTCTGTGCCTCTTCCCATCCCTCTGTACCATATCCTGTCCCTCTGTGCCACACCCCATCCCTCTGTACCTCATCCCATCCCTCTGTGCCACATCCCATCCCTCTGTACCACATCCCATTCCTTTGTACCATATCCTGTCCCTCTGTGCCACACCCCATCCCTCTGTACCTCATTCCATCCCTCTGTGCCACATCCCATCCCTCTGTACCACATCCCATTCCTTTGTACCATATCCCGTCCCTCTGTGCCACACCCCATCCCTCTGTACCTCATCCCATCCCTCTGTGCCACATCCCATCCCTCTGTACCATATCCCATCCCTCTGTACCTCATCCCATCCCTCTGTGCCCCATTCCGTCCCTCTGTGCCACACCCCATCCCGTCCCTCTGTGCCACACCCCATCTCTCTGTACCTCATCCCATCTCTCTGTACCTCATCCCATCCCTCTGTACCTCATTCCATCCCTCTGTGCCTCATCCCATCCCTCTGTACCTCATCCCTCTGTACCACATCCCATCCCTCTGTACCACATCCCATCCCTCTGTACCACATCCCATCCCTCTGTACCACATCCCATCCCTCTGTGCCACATCCCATCCCTCTGTGCCACATCCCATCCCTCTGTACCTCATCCCATCCCTCTGTGGGATGTGAACCGGCAATGAAAATCATTTGATTCGGCAGTTTGTCCGAATCCGAAATAACGAATGTATTTTATGCCCGAATATACTAAGACGCACACATAAATTCGTTTTCAGAACACGCCGGCATCGTTATGCGGTTTCAGTGTGCGGTTTTGGATCTGGAGGCTCGTTGCCTCCGAATCCAAACAACATAAAAATGAGTTTCCTTTCACGAAACGAATGAAAATGTTTTTCGTTGTCATTTGTTTTTAGTTTGGAATTTTTTTATGTTGTGCACACATCTAGAATTCACTTCCACAGATAGCTGTATCAGCGGGAAACATGAACTGCTTCAAAAAACACTTGGAGGAGTTCATCAGTTCACCAAACATACAGGGTTATGGAAATTCCGAGCACTATAGACACTCACACGCTATATAGGTTGAACTTGATGGACCTGTGTCTTTATTCCACCTCACCTATTATGTAACTATGTACAATCTGATCACTGGAGGAGAGGAGGCCGTCTTGGTGATACCTGCCGGCGGCCATCTAAGATGATGGACGCCGGCTGAGAGAGGAGGGGACGTTCACCCGGCAGGATACGGTATGCCGCCGGGTTCCCTCTTCTCTCCTGATACTGTCGGGCTCTCAGTCCATGACCGAGTGCCCGACTTTTCAGAGGGGGTGACACCAAAAGGACTGCCGGTCATTTTGGTGTCACCCCTCCAATGGTGTCACCCGGGTGCGGGTCGCACCCCCCGTGTGTCGCCAATGATGTCACACCTATATGAGCATGTTAGACATTCCATTCCACAATCGTTGGCATGCAACAAGATTTTGGAGGGTGGCAGTGGGAATGTGTGCCCATTCAGCCAAAAGAACATTTGTGAGGTCAGGTACTGATGTTGGGTGAGAAGACCTGGCTCGCCATTGGTGTTCCAATACAAGGCAAAGGTGCTCAGGAGGGTTGAGGTCAAGACTCTCATATTCAAGATCAAAGCTGAGAATTCTATATGACTTGAGAACCTTGTAGGCAGAGGTGTCTCGAGGCCGGGTGTCACCCAGAGCAGAGACCGGGTGACACCCCGCCATGACGTCATCGCAAACGCGTGGTCGTCTTATTGACGCCTGCCGCAGACCATCTTGGTGCTGGACGCCAGCAAAGAGAGGAGGGGACGTTCACCCAGCGGGATGAGGTATGCCGTTGGGTATAAAAATTGCAAGAACTTGCGCTATTGGAAATTGGGGATACTAAAAAATGATAAAATATGAATAAAAGTTTGAATAGATAAAAATTATGTGAAATGTAATTGTTCTAGAAGGGTGTGGGAAGCTGCTGAACTAAAGGCACTCAGCCCCTATTAGGATGTATTTTCTTAAAACGTACAGCGCTAGCCGTCCTTCAGAGGTGAATATAAGAAATCAGACGTTAAGATCAAGGTTTGACAAGTGCTATTAAAAAATGTGTATATTAAATAAATCAAACATTCAGTGGAGGGGTGTATCTCAAAAACTCAATGTGAATGGTTGTGTAAAACAAATTAAAGTCTATAAAATATTCAAATCAATTAATGTATGCATTTATCTAATAACTGTTAGTAAACTGTGATAAGCTGTGAATATATGTATCATGTGTGGGTGATTCTTGTTAATAAATAGTGAATGAACAAATAAAATAAATTAAATTAAATTAAACTTTAAAAGTTTAATTTAATTTAATTTATTTTATTTTATTCAATTGGTTATACATTGTTTGTTCATTCACTATTTATTAACAAGAATCACCCACACATGATACATATATTCACAGCTTATCACAGTTTACTAACAGTTATTAGATAAATTCATACATTAATTGATTTGAATATTTTATAGACTTTAATTTGTTTTACACAACCATTCACATTGAGTTTTTGAGATACACCCCTCCACTGAATGTTTGATTTATTTAATATACACATTTTTTAATAGCACTTGTCAAACCTTGATCTTAACGTCTGATTTCTTATATTCACCTCTGAAGGACGGCTAGCGCTATGCCGTTGGGTACCCTCCTCTCTCCTGACACTGTTGGGCTCTCGGTCTGTGATCGAGTGCCCAACTTTTCATAAGGGGTGACACCAAAATGACTGTCATTCATTTTGGTGTCACCCCTCTAATGGTGGCACCTGGGTGTGGGCCGCATCCTCGGCACCCCCCTTCTGACGCCAGTGCTTGTAGGATCTCCTGATACTTCGGTTTTCATCTGCTGTACTCAGGAGGTTCTCCCCTTTATAAATGAGAGAAGTCATCGTGTACACTACAATTAGGCGTGGTCGGCCCTCTTAAGCCGAGTCCTATAAAACATCGGATTGCCGTGTATCTCCGAAGGTGTAGCTATCCTTTAAGTGCTTTTTTGTAATAAAACCGAGACTCTCCCACAGGTAATATGAGGGGTGTGTATAGAATACGCTGGAATTTTTTCTTTTCTTTTGGACAAATGAAGGATTGAATTAATGAAGAATGAAGGAGTCAGACGTCACATTCCAGAAGAGAAAAGTATTAGCAGCATTGTGAGCAGCCAAGCCCTATTAATACTACTGGGGGCCGCAAAAGTACATGGCACTGATAGGCTTCTATTACTATTGAAGCACCATTGAGGCTTAAAGGAGAACTCCGGCCAAAAAATAACAAGAAAAACATGAATAGGCCAGAGATTCCCCCCGCAGTACTTCTTTTCCACCTCAGTCTGATGGCCAGCATTATTTCCCCCATTTCCTCTGAGCCCAGTTCATTCTGGATGTGCTTCAACCTGTGATTGGACAGCAAAAGGGGAAACAGCACAGTGATGAGCTCATCTCCCTGTCAACTGCTCTCTCCTCCTATCAGCATGCTTTTTCTCAGCACATAAACTGCCTTGTATAGCTCCTTACTCACACACTCCAACCCTGCTATACAGGGACTGCAATGAGATGGTACCATGCATGCAGAGGGTGAGGGGAAATCTCCCCATAGGGACATGGAAAAAATTAGGCGTGGCACCAGCATCTCCGGAACAAGTGCTCTCCCTCCGACATAGAACTGTGCATGCGCAGATCAGCCTCTGCTGTAACAGGGAGAAAGAGGGCACTGCCCATGTGCGGTTCTTTGTCAGAGGGGGAGTGTTTGTCACTTAGATGCGTTCACTAAACGCGGCAACAACGCACAACTCGCTTGCTGTGCCATTGCTTGTTTTTAACATATTGGTGCCCCCTAATAGTTAAAGGAACTACATTCTCGTGCGTTCGGCACCCATTCAGATCATGGGCGATGCGCGGCAAATGCGGAAAAGAAATGCACGCGAACGCACGTGAGAACCCAAAACGAGTGCGGACGCGATCTGTGTTTACGGAAGGCATAGGTGTGATTGGGGGTATATCTAAAGGCTAAACATTTCTCACTCTGGATAGCGAAGGAACGGGTTAAAAAGCACTGAGCCCCCTTTATTGAACACTTAAAGGTATAGTCCACTTTTCTGAAATTAATAATAATTGAACAAAATGGAAAGAACTTCCCCTTTAATTCGATGATCGCTGATTTTCTGCAGCAGAAACATTGTAACAACTTGTTTCTTTTTGTTTTCAGATTATATAAATATGAGGAAATGTTTACAAACCTGACTTCTCTGAAGTGGTAAATATTATATGTTGGCTGAGAAGGATTGATTATGGGGGGGGGGGGGGGGGGAATTTTTAGTAGGGGGGGCATTCAG
>NW_017306776.1:473936-475212 GCF_000935625.1 Nanorana parkeri | reverse complement strand
GGGGGGGTGTATGTTGATAGGAGGAGCTGTCAGACGGCAGGCTCTGGTCCTCCAGCCCCCATACACTCCCCCGGCACGTTGCTCTCATGAAAACACTAGTGGTGTGCGCAGCCCATGTGCAGAGCAGACTGTATGCTGTCACCCAGCTCGTCATCCTCGTCCCCCGGCTTCCCTGCTCTCTCCCTCTGTCAGTGTCACCTGGATGATGATGATGCCGCCTCACCCCCTCCACAGATGAGGCTGCCCTGTCCCTGCCCTGGATCGCTCCCCAGCCGAGCAGTGGGCACAAGTTGTAGGCACAGCCGTGCCATGTCTGCCATTCTCCTCCCTGGTCCCCAGCCCCACTCATGGGATGTGGCACCCTGAACCCTCGGATCGGTTCTGGTGTGCACCTGGAAGCGCTGAGAGCTCAGCCCAAAGTCTCACTTCTGCTGACTATGATCTTCCTCTTCACTTTCTTCTTCTACTGCCTGAGCGGCTCTTGTGGGGAGACCCAGCCGTCCATGGAAGCGGGGGGATCGATCGGAGCGGACAGTGCGCAGCGCTCGTCTGTACACGGGAGCCAGGCGGAGGAGTCGGCGCCGTCCCTGCTGAGCTTCCATCTACCGGACCTCAGCCCGGGGAAGGTGAACAGGACATTGGGGCGCAGTCCCCTCTCCAGTCACAGCGGATACGGGAGCAAAACGTTTCCTCAAGCCATCATCGTGGGGGTGAAAAAGGGGGGGACCCGGGCACTGCTGGAGTTCCTGAGGGTGCACCCAGATGTCAGGGCGCTGGGCGCTGAACCCCACTTCTTTGACAGGTGCTACGACAAAGGGCTGGAGTGGTACAGGTAAGAACGTTCCGTCCGGTCCCCGGTCTGAAGATGAGATGTTATCTGTCTGTATCTCTTTCTTTCAGCATCACCTCCAATTGTCTTCATTTATCGATCGATCTATCATTCTATTCTATCTCTTTTTTAGGAGATTTCTTTCTGGTTTTACTTTCTTTCTCTCCTTATATAATCTCTCTCTCTCTCTCTCTCTCTCTCTCTCTCTCTCTCTCTCTCTCTCTCTCTATCTCTCTTTATCTATCTATCTATCTATCTATCTATCTATCTATCTATCTATCTATCTATCTATCATTCTACACTATCTCTTTTTTATTTTGTAGGATCTTTATATCTTTCTTTCTGTTTATAGTTTCTTTCTCTCTCTCTCATATTCTCTCTCTCTCTCTCTCTCTCTCTCTCTCTCTCTCTCCCTCTCTATCTCTCTATATCTATATCTCTATATCT
>NW_017306776.1:450116-473600 GCF_000935625.1 Nanorana parkeri | reverse complement strand
TCTCTCTCTCTCTCTCTCTCTCTCTCTCTCTCTCTCTCTCTCTCTCTCTCATTATAACTATCTGCTATCTATCTAGCTATCTATCTATCATTCTACACTATCTCTTTTTTATTTTTTAGGATCTTTCTTTCTGTTTATAGTTTCACTCTCTCTCTCTCTCTCTCTCTCTCTCTCTCTCTCTCTCTCTCTCTCATTATAACTATCTGTTATCTATCTATCTATCTATCTATCTATCTATCTATCTATCTATCTATCTATCTATCTATCTCTTTCCATCTAATACTGACCTTTCCTTCTCTCTATATTGACATCTATCCATCTTGTATCTCTCTTTCAATGATCTATCACCATCCCTCTCTCCTCTAGTACACCTCCCTGGCTGTCTTTCCTCCTCTCTCTGGCTTTCTATCTCAGTGGTTCCAGTTGCAGACAGTTGTTGGATCTATAAAGTACCATGTTTGAGGCAGGAGGCTCTGAAGGACTTGTACCTCCTCTGTATCCCCGGAATCTAGAAGACTGATAGACTTTGTAAGGCCGGAGACATCTACATGTCTTGTTCTCACAGTCCTCTGATAGACAATTGTGTTCTCTATGTGTTTAGTAAACTCGGCTATGAGGCTGATATTCCATTGTAGATGATGTGAGTGTGAATGTGGATGAAGGTGAAGAAGTTGTAGTGGTGATGGGTGAGCAGCATTCACATGATTGCTATGAAAGTGATTCAATCATTATTCACTACGACAAAATCTTCCTGAACATTTTATAAATGATCGGTTCTGTGCCGGGGGTGACCCATACAGCAACATACATTGGTCCGGAAAAGTGGAATCAGTCGCCAGTAATGAGGCGTCCAGCAGCCGGCTGCAGAAACAAATTTTACTTTATAAAATCGGGATTTGGATGCTGATGACATAGCAGTGGAAAATCGGCCGTGTCATTGTATGCAAAGCGGGGACCTGGAAGGGGCTCCAGACACTCATCTGAGCCTGGAAGCTGGTCATGATGACGTTGACAACCCCAATGGATGAACTTTAAACTGACACTAAACTCAGGAGTTAAATCTTAAATATACATTCAAGTACCTTAACTATTAACAGAAATGAATCTTACTTGTGTATCACTCGCCTGTAGATCCTCCAATCATCTCTGAATTGGTGCCAACACTGTCCTTCCTTCTGGAGGAGGCTACTTTTGTTCCCCATGGTCCCTGTGTGTGTTGTAAAGTAGCCACCCCTCCAAGCTTGCTCCGGTGATGGACTACAATCTCATGTTTAGATTATTTATTTGTATTGAGATTGTAGTCCATCACAGGAGCGAGCTTGAAGCGGTGACTACTTTACAACACACACAGGGACCATGGGGAACAAAAGTAGTCACCCTCTAGAAGGAAGGACAGTGTCAGCACCAATTCAGAGATGATTGGAGGATCTACAGCTGAGTGATACACACATAAGATACATTTTTGTTAATAGTTAGGGTACTTGAATGTATTTTAAGATTTATCTCCTGAGTTTGGTGTCACTTTAAACGGGTTGATACCTTTGCATACACTTTAAATGTGCGATTGAGGGATGCCAGAGGGATGCTGCAGAGTTTCTGAACCCAATGGCCATGAAAGGCTGGAGACGGCTACACACAGCCAGATATTCTTTGAGATTCAATCCGTCATATCAACAAATTTTACTAACTATGTATTGCAAAGGTATTAACCCATTTAAAGTGACACTGAACTCAGGAGATAAACCTTACAAAATACATCCAAATGCCTCAACTATGAACAGAAATGTATCTGATTTACTGTAGATCCTCAAATCATCTCCTATTGGCTCCCTTTTGGTCTGTAAATATACCAGTGAAAGCATTTTGGTGTATAGGTGCAAAAATAAAACCTGTTGATCCTGCCGGGAATTAGGTGAGCTGACAATGCTGCACTGAAAGAAGTATTAAACTCTCAGACTTTTTTCAGTAAAGAATCCAAATCAAACATATACACATCACCCAGCAAATTATTTCTTTACATTTTTGCCCAACCACTTACAGTCATCATGTTTCTAAACAGCTCTAACTCTCTCAGCTCGGCTTCCCTGAACTTCCTGTCCAATACAAGATCACAATGGACAAAGCAGCCGTCCATACTAGCTTGTAGAAAGAAGCAGGGGAGAGGGTAATGGGTTGTCTTGCTGTTCCTGTGTCTTTGTATAGACACACACAGCTTACTAGCACACACAAGGGTGGCTCCATAGGAGCAAGGGAAAGGGAACACCCTAAAGCAGGATATCAGGGCCACTGCTTAGGGGACCATCTGATTCTGTAAACATCAAGGAGCAGCATCCTTGATGTTTACAGGAGCAGCATTGCGTTGTGCACTAGCGTAATTAAACGCACAGAAACCGCCCCCCTTAGCGCAGTGCTATGGTGTGACTGGGCTCTCAAGGACTGACGAGCTGCTAAATAATATATATTTGTTCTCGGCGTTAGATACATTGCGGAGAATTTATCAAAACTGGAGCAGACAAAATCTGCAGTAGATGTGCATGGCAACCAAATCAGCATCTCTCTTTAGTTTGTTCAGTTAAGATTTTAAAATGAAAGAGAGAAGCTGATTGGTTGCCATGCACAGCTGCTCCAGATTTTGTCTGCTCCAGTTTTGATAAATTCTCCTCATTGTATGATACAGTGTAACAGCCGCCAATCCTTCTCCAGCACAGGTGACCAGAGCCGCCCACACACACGCTATAGTCCAAGTCGCCATAGCTAAGTTTTCCGCAGGGTGGAATGACACTTTAATTCTTCCTGAACATCGTTCGGTCATTACGGCGGAGCCTCAGAAAAGCGTCTGCTGTGTCAGATGAGACGCTCTGATCACAATCTATCTTTCTCTGCATTATATAAGGCGTCTTTTTGGTAAATTAATCCCAGGATTTATGAGCTGCGCTGTGCGGCTGGAGTAGCACAATTAAATTGTTGGGGAAATATATCTGATGGCCAAAGCTGCCGGAGAGGAGAGCGCGGTCCTGTGCCGGAGTTATAATAGAGCAGCGCAGAGTGTAGTGATAAGAAGCTGCATTTGTGTATGAGAACTATAATCTCCAGAGGTGAACTACAATGCCCTCCCCAATGTACATTCCAGCGTGCATTGCGGTAGAAGCAAATAGCATTGTGTTGCAGTAGGAGGTGCATTGGGGTGCCATTTAGAACGAGCATTGGGGAGCCATTTAGAATTTAGAACGAGCATTGGGGAGCCATTTAGAATTTAGAACGAGCATTGGGGTGCCATTTAGAATGAGCATTGGGGTACTATTAAGAACGAACATTGGGGTGCCATTTACAATGAGCATCGGGGTGTCATTTAGAATGAGCATTGGGGTACTATTAAGAATGAGCATTGGGGGTGCCATTTAGAATGAGCATTGGGGAGCCATTTAGAATTTAGAACGAGCATTGGGGAGCCATTTAGAATGAGCATTGGGGTACTATTAAGAACGAACATTGGGGTGCCATTTACAATGAGCATCGGGGTGTCATTTAGAATGAGCATTGGGGTACTATTAAGAACGAACATTGGGGTGCCATTTACAATGAGCATCGGGGTGTCATTTAGAATGAGCATTGGGGTGTCATTAAGAATGAGCATTAGGGTGCCATTTAGAATGAGCATTGGGGTGTCATTAAGAATGAGCATTGGTGTGCCATTTAGAATGAGCATTGGGGAGCCATTTAGAATGAGCATTGGGGAGCCATTTATAATGAGCATTGGGGAGCCATTTATAATGAGCATTGGGGAGCCATTTATAATGAGCATTGGGGAGCCATTCAGAATGAGCATTGGGGAGCCATTTAGAATGAGCATTGGGGAGCCATTTAGTATGAGCATTGGGGAGCCATTAAGAATGAGCATTGGGGAGCCATTAAGAATGAGCATTGGGGAGCCATTAAGAATGAGCATTGGGGAGCCATTTAGAATGAGCATTGGGGAGCCATTTAGAATGAGCATTGAGATGCCATTTAGAATGAGCATTGGGGAGCCATTTAGAATGAGCATTGGGGTGCCATTTAAAATGAGCATTGGGGTACTATTAAGAATGAGCATTGGGGGAGCCATTTAGAATGAGCATTGGGGAGCCATTTAGAATGAGCATTGGGGTACTATTAAGAATGAGCATTGGGGGTGCCATTTAGAATGAGCATTGGGGGGGGGCCATTTAGAATGAGCATTGGGGAGCCATTTAGAATGAGCATTGGGGTGTCATTAAGAATGAGCATTGGGGTGCCATTTAGAATGAGCATTGGGGAGCCATTTAGAATGAGCATTGAGATGCCATTTAGAATGAGCATTGAGATGCCATTTAGAATGAGCATTGGGGAGCCATTTACAATGAGCACTGGGGAGCCATTTACAATGAGCATCGGGGTGCCATTTAGAAAGAGCATTGGGGTACTATTAAGAATGAGCATTGGAGAGCCATTTAGAATAAGCATTGGGGTACTATTAAGAATGAGCATTGGGGGTGCCATTTAGAATGAGCATTGGGGGTGGCATTTAGAATGAGCATTGGGGAGCCATTTAGAATGAGCATTGGGGTGTCATTAAGAATGAGCATTGGGGTGCCATTTAGAATGAGCATTGGGGAGCCATTTAGAATGAGCATTGGGGTGCCATTTAGAATAAGCATTGGGGTGCCATTTAGAATGAGCATTGGGATGCCATTTAGAATGAGCAATGGGGTGCCATTTAGAATGAGCAATGGGGTGCCATTTAGAATGAGCAATGGGGTGCCATTTAGAATGAGCATTGGGTGCCATTTATAATGAGCATTGGGTGCCATTTATAATGAGCATTGGGTTGCCATTTATAATGAGCATTGGGGAGCCATTTAGAATAAGCATTGGGGAGCCATTTAGAATAAGCATTGGGGAGCCATTTATAATGAGCTTTGGGGAGCCATTTATAATGAGCTTTGGGGAGCCATTTAGAATGAGCATTGGGGAGCCATTTAGAATGAGCATTGGGGAGTCATTTAGAATGAGCATTGGGGAGCCATTTAGAATGAGCATTGGGGAGCCATTTAGAATGAGCATTGGGGAGCCATTTAGAATAAGCATTGGGGTGCCATTTAAAATGAGCATTGGGGAGTCATTTAGAATGAACATTGGGGAGACATTTAGAATGAGCATTGGGGAGACATTTAGAATGAGCATTGGGGAGACATTTAGAATGAGCATTGGGGAGACATTTAGAATGAGCATTGGGGAGCCATTTAGAATGAGCATTGGGGAGCCATTTAGAATGAGCATTGGGGAGCCATTTAGAATGAGCATTGGGGAGCCATTTAGAATGAGCATTGGGGAGCCATTTCGAATGAGCATTGGGGAGCCATTTCGAATGAGCATTGAGGTGCCATTTAGAATGAGCATTGGGGAGCCATTTAGAATGAGCATTGGGGAGCCATTTAGAATGAGCATTGGGGTGCCATTTAGAATGAGCATTGGGGAGCCATTTAGAATGAGCATTGGGGAGCCATTTAGAATAAGCATTGGGTCACATTTCAGGACCGATCAGCTGTTCCAGGGCAGATCAGTTCTCCTGCACATTCCATCTGCGATGCCGATCTGCCCTGGAACAGCTAAGAAAGCGTTGGAATTCTTCACCTTTTGCCAGTCACATATTCCACCGCCAAAAAACTGGGCGGGTACCATGTTAAAATGTGTTCCACTGCCGAAAAACTGGGCAGGATTAGGTTAAAATGTGTGACCACTTCACCGGTCACACTTTCCAATGCATTCACAAACTTTGATAGAACACTGTGCTGCTAGACCAGCCCCACAGCCTCTTCTCCCCTGGGCTCTGGTAGCCTAAGGACCGCTGATGTCATCATGTCTTATGCAGGTCCATTGAATTGCATTAGACGTGAGGATGCCGAGGAACATTCCGTAGCCGATTGGAGAGGGACAGCGGTGAGTACTGACCACGGTGGTAGCCGGGAACATGCGAGCCCCCTAGACAATGCAAGCACTTAAGCCTTGCAGTGCAGGGTAACCACAAGGGTAAATTTTTTAAATCGCTGGTGTTCTTTTTTAAGTTACAACTCACGCCATGAAGATGCATTGATGACATCACCACCATGAAGGATACAGAACCCCCATATGTTTCCAATACCTGAACACAGAGGTGTAAATAGGCCCGCGGCTAATCCTTTCCTTGGCAAACGTATTGGCTGTCGCCGATCGCCACGCACATCTTAATCCGCTTTCTTTTTCAAGTTTTCTCCAGCAGCTGTTCCGTATTGAATGTGAAAAGCCCGCTCTTGGAGTGTTTGCAGAATCAAACGTTTCCCCTTCGCTGTAATAATTAATAGCGTTTGATCTTCCGTGTGTGTCCCTGCCAAACAGACTGCAGAGGTTTGTAAAAAAACAATGACTTTGGAGGAATAGCAGATGCAGCGGTGAGGGACCCGTGGATGAAAAGGAAGCGGGGATCCCGGGTCTTTTTTTATTTGGTCCCTATATAGAGGGAAAGCTGGGTTTCATTGCTGAGATTTGTCTCCGTTTTCTATTCTTCCACCGCCAGAACCGCGAGGTAATAATACAGCGCTGTAGGCTGTCTATGGGACTTTCAGAGGCTCTGGTGTGGAGGGTCAGTTGGCTGTCGTTGGTCAGCATACCGGAGGGGGGGTTTCAGCAGTTTTAGAGCTTGTATTAATGGGCTTTGGGCTTTTGTCGATGTCATCAGTTTTCTTTATTTTTATATAGCTACAAAAATATCAACAGTTGACCTACAACACCATAAAACAACAAGACACTTGGACTGTGGCCCCAAACCCTAATTAGTAGTATTATAATGATATCATACATACAGGGCCGGATTTCCCACAAGGCCAACCAAGGCCCGGCCTTGGGGCAGCAGGGAGTAGAGTGGGAGTGTGGAATCCCTATCTCCCGAGGTCCGGGACGTGCAGTTGTACTTGTCTCCAAATACCCTAATTAGAGCACGTGATGTCAGATTCCAAGAGTAGAAAACGTAAAGGTGGTTGAACACTCCGTTTCAATTCTCCAACAATGGTGCACCAGAAGGAGGAGACTCAGGAAAATCAGCATACCATGTGTGCCATGTACACGTACAAGTAAATCAAAAGAACGTCCAAAGGGGGTCCAAACTAAAGTCCAGATCTTTACAACCCTTTTAAAAGTGTCCCAATTCCATGTGTCAATGGGGCTCAAATACAATAAAGATCGGGAAAAATGAGAAGCAGGTGAATGAACACTCCTGTTCACTTCTCCAACAATGGTGCACCAGAAGGAGAAAACGCAGGAAAATCGGAACACCATGGTACAACATCAGTTGACAAGTGAATCAAAATGATGTCCAAAGTCCAATGAGGGTCCAAACTAAAGCCCAGGTCTCTATCAGTCTCATCAAAAAAATCCCAATTCCATGTGTCAAAGGGGCGAAAAAAACGATAAAGAACTGGAAAAAAAACAGACTTTCAAACTAGAACTGCTTAATTCTGCTTGCATATACAGGTGCTCCTCGGGTTGCGATCAATTGACTTACGATTATTTGTATTTACGATGGAGTTTACTGTACAGTACTGTACAGTAAACTCCCAGTTATTCGGCACCCATTGATCGGTAGGTGCCTGAAAACTGTAGTTTCTGGTTGCTTGAGAGTTATTAGTAACTCTCAATCAACCAGCCCCAAGGTGCACCGCCTCCGCAGGCGGCAGGTAAATGTAAACAGCCGGGATAAATGGCAAGACTGCTATTGGCTATTTCAAATTGCAATAGCCAATAGCAGGCTGGCTATTGCACCTGCCCACTGAGCAGAGAAGCAGACCTGATAGAGAATTTTCTTTTTCAGGTCCACTCCTCCTCTTAGTGGGCGGGGATTCAATAGCCAGCGTGCTATTGGCTATTGCAATTTGAAATAGCCCAAAGCAGTCTTGCTTTTAATTCCCATTGTGTATTGTCTTCTGCCAACCGAGGCAGTACAGTACACAAGTACACTCCTCGGTTTACAATATTTTCGGGTTACGATGGATTTTCCAGAATGTAACCCCATCGTAACTTGAGGTGTGTCTGTATAGCCCTATATAAGCAAAGAGTGGAATTTATCAGGACCTTCCAGGCATGAAGGGCCGGCGGTGCAGATTTTTTAACATTTAAAGTGACATTAAACCCTCAGTGATATTGTGTTTTTTAAGTTGGCCATAGTTAACCTTTGAAGATAAATATCACATTTTGATTAAATTATGGCAAATTTTGATCGAACTGTTGGAAAGGCAGCAGCATATACTGTTAGTCTCTATATGCATGCTTATCTATGATACACAGGAAGCTTTCCTATATATATATTTGACATGTAAGCTGTGAGAAAAATTCGGTTCAGATATATCGGAATTCGGGATTCGGATCCAAAATTTAATTCGGTTCGGGTTTCGGATTCAGAAAAAAAATCAGAATTTTTGTTAGTTTTGGATGAGGTTACGAATATTAATTATGAGTAAAACAGAAAACCATATACAGATATTAATACTAAAGCTGAATCTCCTAGACCCAAATGGCATTTGGGATCCGAATTTCTGAATTGCATTCGGGAGCTCCCGAACGCCATTCGGGTCTGAGAGCCTCAGCTTTAGCAATATATGTATATGGCTACCAGACCGGAATGGCATTTGGGAGCTCCCGCATGCAATTCGGAAATTCGGATCCCGAATGCCATTCGGGTCTAGGAGATTCAGCTTTAGTAATATATGTATATGGCTCCCAGACCCGAATGGCATTTGGGATCCAAATGTTCAAATTGCATTTGGGAGCTCCTGAATGCCATTTGGGTCTGGGAGCCATATACATATATTACTAAAGCTGAGGCTCCCACACCAGAATGGCATTCAGGATCCGAATTTGCAAATTGCATTCGGAAATTCGAATCCCGAATGCTATTTGGGTTTTGGAGCCTCAGCTTTAGTATTGTATATACTGTATATGGCTCCCATGTTGCCGTAATGAACATTTGTGTTCAGACCCATTCGGATATATTAAACCGAAAAACACATCTGATTGACCAGAAAAGTCACATGTCCGATTCAGTTTAAATTCGGAAATTCGCAAACTGAATGCCATTTGGATGCATTGGGATTCGGAAATTTGGATGTGTCCAAATTTCAGAATTTCGGAAAATTCATCCGAATTTTGATTCGGAATGAAACAAATCACGCATGTCTAATATATATGTTTCCTTCACAATGCTGTATACATAGATGTGTTATTGTTCTAAGCAAGTAAAACTTAATTCAGCATTCCACAAGATCTCAGTGCCTCATCTAAACACATAACCAACGCAAACAACACAACCATCAAGTCATATATACCAATAAAAAGCATTGAAAGCATTGTGAGTTACGGTTGTCGGAATGCGAAGTCGCCATATAAATATAGCACAGGCTCCTCTATTTTCAAGTCCCAGGCATGTATGTGTTACATGAGAAGCCCTTGTGTTCCTGATCTGTGTTCTGATTTACAACCCTCATGACAGCCATGAAAATGCCTTCGTTGCTGCTGTAAAAAGAGAAAGCCCCCAAAGTATTTTCTGCCTATCATTTGCGCCACCTATAACGCCACTTCCCGTTCATGGACGGAGCTTGTGGCGCAAGTTCAAGGGTGCGACATGCCATTATGTACTAAGAGCGGTAGGATCGATTGCTGAAGTGGATTATCTGCGCTGAAGCATTTCGCACTTTCTTACAATTGGCCTTTTAGGATAGTAAATATGGTCAGGCCATTCTTAGGTCAGGAATGGGGTGACCTGTGACCTTCAGCCCCGGGGCAGTTGTTATTTTGGAGTAAAGTTTCTCTATTAGGGCTAACAAGAGGGTCACAGCCTTTGTAACGTGAGAAATGGCAGCTATGAGGATTTGGGTGTCAGGACCCTTAAAAGGTGCCAAGTTTATGAGAGGCATCTAGAATAAGCACTCGGCCATTGTGTATAAACTATTACAAATTAGGGGTCATGAACAGGGCCAGAAAAATGCTGCGTTTTTAATGGTACATCATTTTTTCTTTTACGGATCTGAACTCAGGGGCATTGTTTTCCATGTACACAGTGCCTAAAGATCAGTAAACCCTTGCTGTGTTCAGATTGGTCAAATCAAAACAAAAAAAAAAATCTGCATCTGACGGTACATATGTAAGAGTTTGTGATAACGTCTACATGTGTACGTTGGTAATGCATTCTATTGTAGGATGCTAGGATGCAGGCAGCTCGAGTTGTCTAGAGTCCTTTGCTGCTAGCCCGCAGGCAGCTTGGGCCACGTAACTTCATTAATGCCATGATGCAGGAGGCACTAGCCACCTAGCACCCTTCACTGCTAGACTGCTAGCCTAGCATACTTTGTTGCTAGGATGCAGGCAGCTTAGGCCAAATAATGTCCTTTGTTGCTAGGATGCAGGCAGCTTAGGTCAAATAATGCCCTTGGTTGCTAGGATGCAGGCCTCCCATCTTTTGTTGCCATGATGCAGATGACTTGAGCTGACTAGTGTTCTTCGTTGCTAGAATGAAGATGGCTTGGGCTGACTAATGTTCTTTTTTGCTATGATGCAGACAGCTTGGGCTAACTAGTGTTTTTTGTTGAAAGAGAGCAGACTGCTTGGACTGACTAGTGTCATTTGTTGCTAGGATGCAAGCCTAGCATCCTTTGTTCCTAGGATGCAGGTGACTTGAGCTGCCTAGAGTCCATTGCTGCTAACCCGCAGTGGGCTTGGGCCAAATAGTGTCCTGTGTTGCTAGGATGCTGGAGCCACCTACCTTCCTTCGTTGCTAGGATATAGGCAGCTTGGGCCGACTAGTGTCCTTTGTTGGTAGTATGCAGGCCTAGCATCCTTTGTTGCTAGGATGCAGGCCTAGTATCATTTGTTGCTAGGATGCAGGTTTAGCATTCTTTGTTGCTAAGATACAGGTCTAACATCCTTTGTTGCTAGGATGCAGGTCTAGTATTCTTTGTTGTTAGGATGCAGGTCTAGTATCCTTTGTTGTTAGGATGCAGGTTTAGCATTCTTTGTTGCTAGGATACAGGTATAACATCCTTTGTTGCTAGGATGCAGGTTTAGCATTCTTTTTTGCTAGGATGCAGGTGTAGCATCCTTTGTTGTTAGGGTGCAGGTCTAGCATTCTTTGTTGATAGGATGAAGAAGGCTTGCGCTGACTAGTGTCCTTTGTTGCTACAATCTAGGTGGCTTGAGCCTACTAGTGCCCTTTGTTGCTAGAATGCAGGCCTAGCGTCCTTTGTTGCTAGGATTCAGGCCTAGCGTCCTTTGTTGCTAGGATGCAGGCAACTTGAACTACCAAGTGCCCTAGCAACCAGTAGGGCACCTTTATGCTGTACGCTATACACATCTAAAAGATGCACAAAAGTTACAAGCATACAAAGGACTTTTTACCCAGGATCTGACTGTCAGCTTCTGCTTACACAATCCTGAGTACTGGTTGCCATATTTTCATATTTCAGCTCCTACAGAGAACATCTTCCGAAAGTGCCAGAAGGTAGGGAAGGGGTGCAGCACATTGATGATGTCATTGCTACTTTTGCAATGAAATATATCGGTTTGCAAAGGCATTCGATGCACACAATGTGGATTCATATCCTTGGTGGCTACTGAGGAATATATTTAAATGAAAGTTTTTTTGTGCCCAGAGTTCAGCTTAACCATTCAATGCTCAAAGCAAACTAAAAGGTTTTGGATTCAGATACACTTAAATGAAAAAACAAAACAAAACATTACATACAGATTGTTAGCCAATAAGGTACCCTCTCCTAGTGTTCCATATACTTTTGTTTTATAGTGTTATGGTGATGCTATGCAAATCCCAATAACAGACTTCTGATGCATTATTGCACAGGACGAGCCTGACTCCACCATGTCCCAGGAATCGATTGTAAAATGTGGCCATTGAAGTCTTCTTCCTCTTCCGGATAGAACGGCAGTATTTAAATACCGCCCTGAATAGGGCACATCTTGGAGCTGCTGTAAGTGCTGCACAAGTGGATTAGTCTGAGTGACAGTGATGGCAATTATGCCACTCAGTATAACCTGACAGGGCAACTTAAGGTCAGCATTGAAAAACTCTGCCATGTACAAAGGCATCTCTGAGCTCCCGGGGGATGTCCCTGACACATATTGATTTAACAGACCAAGGGAAGTCAGCCTTTACATACGGGTATCTGAGGAATGTGGCTCCATCAGTGTCAATTGCTTGTGAATGAACCTGCTAATGTTCTGAGATGGGAAAGAGAGACATTCTCCGGCTACAACATTTTTAGACACACCCTTGGCAACACCCCCTGGTCACGGTTCCATCATTTGTAAGAGTATACTCAAGGGGTATAAGGGGTTCCGTCATCTCAGACATTAAATGAGAAAGCTAAAACACTGCACATAAAGTCATAAACATATAAAGAAACACAACCAAACCTGGGGACTTTATTTCATTGGCCAGGAGACTCCAGTTAATCAATAGGACTACCAGTCTTTTGGGACACTGGAAGCTCCCTCCTTCCCACCAACTGATTGGATGACTGGAGTAGTGATGTCAGCACCAGTAGCAGACTGCGGCTATTATCCCTTCTTTATGGCCTATGTGTTGCTGCCGTTGTTTGTCCTATGCCCAAAAATTATCACGATTGGCTGTTTGTTGCCCGAATATTGTCACATTTACCCCTCTGTTGCATACATATTGCCTTGATTGCCTATTTTTTGCCCACCTATTGCCTTGATTGCTCATTTATTGTCCTTGTAGTGTCCTGCTTGCTCATTTGCTGCTCATGTATTGTTACAAAAGCCCAATTTTTGTCCACGTATTGCCTTTACTGCTCGTTTGTTGCCATGGTTGCCCACTTGCCATACACGTTTTCCCATTTGTTGCCCTCGTATTGCCAAAACTGCCCATTTGTTGCCCATGTATTGGGCACATTGCACCTGCAGGTTTTATCCTGACTGGCCATTTGTTTTCATGTATTGTCCTGATTGTCTATTTGTTGCCCATGTATTGCCACAATTACATGTCATATACAGTATATTGCCCATGTATTGGGCACATTGCAAATGTTTTATACTGATTGGCCATTTGTTCTCCATCTTTTGTCCTCATTGCCCACTTGTTGCACATGTATAGCCAAAATTGCATAGTTTTTGATCATGTTGTGCCATGGTTGCAGGTTTGTTGCCCATGTATTGGTCTGATTGCTTATCTATTGCACATGTATTGTCCTGATTGCCTATTTTTTTTGCCCATATTTTGCCCTGATTGTCCATTTGTTGCCCATATATTGCCACGATTGCACGTTTGTTGCCTATGTATTTGTCTGATCGCTCATCTATTGCACATGTATTATCGTGATTGGCCATTTGTTTTCTATGTTTCATCCTGATTGGCCATTTGTTGCCACAATTGCATGTTTTTTGACACAATAGCCCGGTTGTTATTGCCCATGTATAGCCACAATTGCATATTTTTTAACCGTGTATTGCCACGGTTACACATGTTTTGCCCATGTATTGGTCTGACTGCTTATCTTATGCACATGTATTGTCCTGATTGCCCTTTTTTGTGCCCATGTTTTGTCCTGATTGTCCATTTGTTGCCCATGTATTGGTACCATTGCATGTTTGTTGCCCATGTATTGGTCTGATTGCTCATCTTTTGCACTTGCATTATCCTGATTGGCCATTTGTTCTCCATGTTTTGTCCTGATTTCCCATATATTGCCCAAGTATAGCCACAATTGCTTGATTTGTGACCGTGTATTGCTATGGTTGTATGTTTGTTGTCCGTGTATTGGTCTGATTGCTCAATTATTGCACACATATTGTCCTGATTGCCCATTTTGCTTGTCCATGTTTTGTCCTGATTGCCAAGCCATGTATTGCTGCGATTGTCCATGTGTTGCCCATGTATTGTCGTAATTGACAGTGTGTTACCAATGCATTGCCATAACGTCTGTGTAAAACCACATTCTGTCTATTTCGAGTTGGCCGTACTAATATAAACAACCTCTCCCAAGGTCTGTCACTATCAAACCACATCTCTGGCTACGCCCCCAGTTCCCTGTGCCGTGCATGGTACTCCCTCCCTACAGAATTTCAGGCTGACAGGTTTACAAAAGTTCCCAGTTAACAACTTGCAATAATATGAATGACTTTTTCTTAGGTAACCATTACAATAAAGGCTCAGATCATTTATTCTGTAAACACACAGCACACTTCCATATAGACTGCAGTGTCAGCTGGGCTGCAGACATGTTTGGCATAGTCAGCTTTGCATGGGTCCTTATGATTCTCTCCGCACATAATGAATAATGCAGGGCGCTATTTACTGTAAACGGAGCTATTCTTCCTTTTACAGTTATATATTAGCGTGTGAACATAAGGCAGATGCAGGAAAATATGTGTGTGGGGATTAGGGGAGATCGTTCAGAGAGAGTGACAGGACGGGCGATGATGGAGTCTTTCCCCATAGAAGGGAAAAGCTTGAGATTCCGGGGTGTAAGTAGACATTTTTGTACCCAAAGTTTGTTAAAATAATCCCCAAAAAAGCAGAAAATAGAATTGCCCATTTGTATTCCTTTGCTATCCATGTTTATTATTCCATACTGCTTTTGTCTAGTTCATTTCAAGGATAATGGCAAAATGATAAGATACCCTCCAGTTAAAATTGGAAATTAGGGGGCTGATTTATAAATCTTTCACCACTAGATGGAGCCGTGGAGCAAATTACATTTCTATGCTCCTCAGCGCCATCTAGTGGTGGTATGGCCGTGCGAACAGCACTCACTCAGCTATATGCTGGGCAAACATTAATAAATCAGCCCCTAAAACTTGAGTTACACATCGGGAACACAGCCTTTGTGACTAGGGTTTCATTTTCCCATCCAATTGTTGTCTCAGAGGGCCAATACATCCCACTCCCATTTCATGACGGTGTGATAATTTATGCTTGTAATGCTGGAGAGTAATTCCCAGACACACTGGCTATAAGGTGCTAGGGGTATAGGAATTCCTGACATAACTGTCTGTACTCCAAGGTATTTCACAGCCAGTCAGCCACCAATCAGAATCTCAATAGTACTACACCAAGTAGAGACAAGGGCAGTTGCATCGTTCAGGCTCCTTAAAGCACCTTCCCAGTGACCATGTGAGGTGCTGTGTGACCTTTTGCTGCAGTGGCTTTGCATTAGCAGGTCCTTGATGAGTTTCACCTTTTACAATTGCTCTTTACAGCCCTACTCCAGACAACTTTCTTTTATTGTAGTTATAAGGAGTTAAAGGCCAATTCTGGGCTCTGCCCGCCACCAGGTGATTGCCACCCACCCCCTAACATTTTTTTTTTTTTTATAAAGGATACTTTTATTAAGGCTGAACCCCGGGCAAACAGCTAAATACACAGATGCAATGCATATAATGGAACTGTTATAACGGCTGAAGTATTTGTATTTCTGTCCATTCAGGACCAAGATTTACGCAGCTATGCCACACACATTAACCCTATCTGGCATAGCAGAACTCCTAATGTTTCCCTGCTGCAGTTCAGTAACACATACAGGTCTAGTCCCTCTCCCAGACTGTGATTGGACAGCAAAAGGAGAAGCAGCAGACTGATGAGATCATCTCTCTGTCGATCTGCTATCTTCTCCTATCGTCATGGCCCCTTGCACTGCAGCACAACTGATTGGTTCCTTGTGCTTCTCCCTTCCATCAGGTAGAGCTCTGCTGTATAAAGACTTCACAATGCTGCTATTAAGTCAACAGCAGGTACGACACTCAGTAGCGTCACAAGGGGGGTGCGGACCGCACTCGGGTGACACCATTGAAGGGGTGACACCAAAATGACTGACAGTCATTTTGGTGTCACCCCCTCTGAAAAGTCGGGCACTCAGTCATGGACCGAGAGCCCGACAGTTGCTCCAGAGGGGAGGCGACCCGACTGCATACCTTATCCCGCTGGGTGAACATCCCCTTCTCTCTCTGCCGGCGTCCATCACCAAGATAGCCGTCGGCAGGTAACAGTGGTACAGCGCATGACGTCACTGCGGGGTGTCACCCTGCCGTGGGACGCCTCTGCTTACACTGCTTCCATGTACAGAAATACATTTAAGGATGTATAAATTAATACAGAGCTGAATAAATGTGTCTTTTATATCTGCCTGGCGTTCAAATCTAATTTCCTAAATAAAAAAGGTGCCTCGAATGAGCCAAAGATGGCTCCTCACACCTTCACGCAATGTCAGCAATGTTTGTTCTTACATGCGTGCTCTCTTTATGTGTCCCAGTCATCTTAAAGCAAGTTGATCCCATCAACATACCTATGTAACGTGAGCTGGTTAAATTATGAGCAGTTTTTTTGCTCATAATTTCTTAGCCGTTAATCTGTATTTTTGATCTCTTCTCCATTATCTTGGAAATTTGACTAAAACGTTTAAGAGGCTACTCTATCCTGATCCCCTGTAATCCCCCAAAGATTACTTGATGTGTGTAACATTGTCTGTGTCATTACAGACTCAATACGGTGATGTTATTAGTGTCAGACTGTCTATAAATGGAATTAGGGCTCCAAAGAAGGAGGCAGCATGGCCCCGGCCCTCCTGTCTAGCTCAGCGCTGATTCCCAGCCCCGTCCGCCTGGAAAAAAAATGACTGTCGGCGGCGGGTCAATACAGCAGGCCAATACCCCCAGGAGCTCTCCTGACACAATGTTTGGGGTTGTTTGACATGCTCTGAAATCCAATCCATGAAGCATAATAGGAGTTTACATTGCAGATAATCCGCTCACTATATTGACACCAGGAAAATGGATTGGGTGGCAGGGGCTGGGGTGAGGTTTGCGGGAAGCGGATTTGGTGTGTGTATATATATATTAGGAGAGGAGGGCAGTATGACAGCGAGCAGTATGTGCATTAGAGGAGGGCAGTATGACAGCGAGCAGTATGTACAAGATAGGAGGGCAGTATGACAGCGAGCAGTATGTGCAGGAGAGGAGGGCAGTATGACAGCGAGCAGTATGTGCATTAGAGGAGGGCAGTATGACAGTGAGCAGTATGTACATTAGAGGAGGGCAGTATGACAGCGAGCATGGGTAAATGATAGCTGGACAGAGAGTGTGGTGTGTGGATGCAGAGTGCGGAATTATCAGCCTCATGGCCCACCGTAGAGAGGGCTGGTTGATGTGTGTGATTAATTAGCTGAGGCAGTGAGCTCTTATCATGGCTGCCATTCATCGCTCTGATCTGCCAATAATGTCACAGAATCTGCAGTGAGTAAGTGACAGCCTGGTCAGCGTTATGTCAATAAACCTCTTCCAGGTATTGACAGTAGATACCAAATTAAAGCATCACTCTCCCTTTGGAGTTCAGGTGGATTTAACCCCATGTCAACCAAGCCTTTTTGTGTTTCACATTTCAATGATTGGAAGATATTGCATTTGATCTCTGCTATTGGGCACAAGCTGAGTAGCTGGTATAAAGCTTGTGTAGTAGGAAGTGCCTGTAATTGTCACAGTACATAGATTTTTAGCTGAAACTCTGTCCCCAGGTAGGGGCCAAAAGCAGAAAAGCAGAGAGATGACGTCATCAGGCTGTTGCTGATCCGTCACTGCCCAATCACAGGCTGGGGGCGGGGAGCTGACCAGGCTGTGTTGCTTGACTGTGGCAGAGAGAAGTCACCAGGCTAGCTGTGCTATGTGGTAGAGCTATGTACATTTAATTCTTTATGGACCAAAATACAAATCCTTTAGAAGGTAAGAAAGCTCCCACATATGTATTTTAAATGCGTATTTAGCTGTTTGCTTTACCTTAAAGTCCTCTAGATCAAAACAGCAATTGTTTGCAATAGCAAATTTGACACGTAAAAACTAATAATAGTGGTAATAAAACAATAGTGTGTCTGGCTCTTTGATGCCTTTTACAATGCTGGCTGGTATTTGAAATAGATGTACTGCACATGTACTACGTAATAAATGCTAAAATTATGACCATTAGGACGCAGAGACCATGCTAACCTAGGAAGAACTAAAAATACACTCTAAATTGGAAAGATGAAAAGACGGAGAGCAGTTAGTCTTTATCTGCCGTCAAAAATAGTTATTCTTCTTTTTAAAAGGAAGCAGAACCGTGTGTACTAGAACACAGGAAAAGCAATTATTGTCTTTTCTGAGAACAGCGCTATTTTGGTTGTGATGGATCTTTATGTTCTTACAGTAATGTAATTATAGACAGAGATCTCAGGTGAGCTCAGGGTTGCGCGGCAGCTGCTGTTGTACTACAAGATCCTGCATATCATTCATTAGATGAACTGGAACAGTTTGCATCAGTAACAAAAAGCCTGGTGGTATTATATGTTGTTAGTGCATGGTGCGGCTGCTAGTTCCAGAATACCGAAAGAGCCGCAAATGACTCATTCTTGCCCTATTATAGACATGTTGAAGTTTTGGGGGTTTTTTATGTTGGATCTCAAGTGTTAGTTGGTCATCATTCATTTGGGTCCCAAATGATTTACTGTAGTCAAATGTCTGCAAATACCAGACCATCACACAATTCCTTAATTCTTGAGGCCAGGGCTCTGTGAAAAGTACTTGAGTTCCTCCACACCAGACTCATCAACCCATGTCTTTATGGAGCTGGCGCAGGTACTGATATTAGATGAGAAGACCTGGCCCACAATTGGTGTTGCAATTCATCTCAAATGTGATCAGTAGGGTTGAGGTCAGAGCTCTTTGCCAGCCGCTCCAACTCTATCAAACCAAACTCATCAAACCATGTGTTTATTGAGTTGGCCCAGGTACTGATATTAGATGTGAAGACCTGGCCCACAATTGGTGTTCCAAGTCATCCTAAAGGTGATCAGTAGGGTTGAGCTCAGAGTTCTGTGCCGGCCACTCCAATTCCGTGAAACCAAACTCATCAAACCATATATTTATGCAGCTGGCTCATGTACTGATATTAGATGAGAAGACCTGGCTCACAATTGGTGTTCCAATTCATCCCAAAGGTGTTCAGTAGGGTTGAGGTCAGAGTTCTGTGCGGCCACTCCAATTCCATCAAACCAAACTCATCAAACCATGTCTTTAAAGGAGAACTATGGGGTTAGGGCTTTTCCCCATAGTTCTCCTTAGGGTAACGGGAGGACACAAACTAGCATCCTCCCGTCACCCTAAGCTCAGTATACCTCGAGCTACAACTCGTGGTATAGTGAGACGCCGCAGTATACCGCGAGCTACAGCTCGCAATAGACTGTGACGCCTCAGCTGAAGCGGATCCCAACAATTATGTCTGGATTCGCCCAGCTGCGTGAGTGACAGCTGGCTCTGCCTATCTAGAGGCAGAGCCAGCTGTACCCGCCCCCTCCCCGTCCGTTCCGCCAGTCAGCGCTGGAGGATCGGAGCGGGGAGGGGGGAATCCAGTCACGGCAGAGAGCCGTGACAGGATCGAGAAGTGAGCGAAAGCCGGTATGTGTTTGCTCACTTCCCGATCTACTGAGGCGACCTGTGACATTCTCATTGTCACAGGTCGGCTAGAACTATGAGGTGAGTGAAAAGCAGGTACTGATATTAGATGAGAAGACCTGGGCCCACAATTGGTGTTGCATTTCATCCCAAAGGTGTTCAGTCAGGTTGAGGTCAGGGCTCTGTGCATGCCACTAGGGTTCCTCCACACCAAACTCATCAAATGTGTTTATGGAGCTGGCTTTGTTCACAGTCATGCTGAAACACAAACAGATCCTTCACCAAACTGTCCCCAGAAGGTTGGAAGTCCACAATTGTCTAAAATGGCTACTGATGGTCTTCATTTTCACACTCTTAGATTCAGACACTGACCATGGCAGTATTTATAGGGTTGTATCTAGCAAAGCAAAAAGCCAGAAGAAAAGGAAAAGTGGTGTGGAGGGTGAACTATGAACTCAAAGTGGTTTAAAGAACCACTGTTTTACTGTTTGAACATTAAACGAACTGTAGTGAAAGTATATGTAAACCCGATAACTAAAATCTCATATAAACGCTAACATGGTAAAATGATTTGAAAAAATCAAAAAGTAAATCTACTTAAATCTGCAGTATTCATTAAACTATCCCTGGTGATCCTGCCATGAAGGTCCTTGTTCAGACGCTTCCTGTTGCACGGTGGCAACTCTCTGTCCTTGTCCATACCTCCCAAGTGTTCCCCATTTGGAGGGAGTGTCCCTCATCTGGAACCAAATCCCTCTGTCCCTCTTTTCTCTTTAGTTGTCTTTTTGGTCTGATGTTCAGATATCTATGAAAAGGTTCTATTAAACTACTAAAAGTGTTATTCTGCACTAATCTTATCTCTTGTTTGCTATGTGTAAAACCCAGGTTAAAGGAATATTTTGGTGAAAAAAGACAATTCTGGGATTAACCAATTATTAGCGGCACGTCCATTTCATGAATACATTGTGCTGGAAGGTGTCCCTCTTTCTCATCTCGGAAAGTTCGGGGGCATGCTTGTCTCCCAATTGTGTTGTCACCCTGCAACATGCTCCCCAAGTGGAGACAACATTAAGCATTGTAATAGACCACTGTAGTCATCATCAGGAAACCCACCCTGGAAAATTGCGCTTAGCAGTTGTAGGAGTGCATGTAGACAGGAAGGGGCAGCAAAGAGTCTGCAGGAGATCAGTAGCATTGAGCTGACAAAGAGATTTAAAGGAGAACTATGAGGGGGGTGCTTTTCACTCACCTCATAGTTCTAGCCGACCTGTGACAATGAGACTGTCACAGGTCGGCTCAGTAGATCGGGAAGTGAGCGAACACATACCGGTGTTCACTCACCTCTCGATCCTGTCACGGCTCTGTGCCGTGACGGGGGAGGGGCTGGATTCCCCTCTCCCCGCTCCGATCTGCCAGTGCTGACTGGGGGAACGGACGGGGAAGGGGGCGGGTACAGCTGGCTCTGCCTCTAGATAGGCAGAGCCATCTGTCAGTCACGCAGCTGGGCGGATCTCGACAACGATGTCGAGATCCGCTGTAGCTCGCGGTATACTGAGCTTAGGGTGACGGGAAGACGCCAGTTTGTGTCCTCCCGTTACCCTAAGGAGAACTATGGGGAAAAGCCCTGACCCCATAGTTCTCCTTTAATAAAGTATTTTATTTAAAAATAAAAAGGCAATTGTTTATGACACACAGCGTTTTAGCAAAGGAAATGCCATCCATTGACATCTACTTTCATTGACACGGCTTTTCTTGATCTTTCAGCTCCTTGCAACTTGGCCACCGCAGAGTCAAGCAGCTTGCCGCATTGCCAGCAGCCGGCCGCCCATACCCCAGGCAGGGTCTAAGTGGATGGGCACAGGGGATAAGCATCCTGTTTTGTTAGCACAAGAGATGAGTTTAAATGAAACCATATGGCCAGTGGGAGCGACAGAGCAGCAGTGTTCTATGCTCATATCCCATTTCATGGCTTCCCATCTGTTTTTTGGCTTGATGGTAATTGCGCGGTGACGGTCAGGAGCCCTTGACATTGGACGCTTCAGACCCTTGTTTGAAAATTTGACCAGTCAGCCGTGAGGGCTTGCTGGCCATCCCTGCTTTAATGGGGGAATTGCACCGTACCGAATTCACATTGTGCTAATTAGAAAGAGCTCTGTACATCCTGCCCTGCCAAGTTCCCCAAATGTGCGGATGTGATACAATTTGCCAGGGCAGAGCCGCTGATGGCCTGTGGACCGGATTCAGCACAGGCAAGCTTTTGTACCATGCGCTCGGATCTTGATGTGAGGATTTCATACAAACTTTCTCTGCTCTGTTGACCTTCCAGTTAACTCTGATCAAAACCCTAATTAGATGACATGTAGTTTGCTAAAGAACTGTTTATCATAAACAGAAATGTGTTTCAAATGTATTTTTATTCTTTGTTGCATCTCTGCAGCCTCTTTGCAGCCACTTCCTGTCTACATGCACTCCAACGATGATTGCATTGCATTTCTCAGGGCGGGTGTCCTGATGGTAACAACAGAGAACCATGCTTGCGTAATGTTTGTTAAAATGCCCGCTTGTAGCCTCTACTGGAAGCCATGTGACAGGGTGACAACACAGCAGCACATTTTGGTAACAGGAACAAAGTGTTGCCACCCTATAACAACATCATTGCTCGAGAACGGCTTCCTGGACGTGACAACGGTGGACCATGCATGCACAACGTGTGCCCGCACAGGTGCTTGTGATCTCCAGTAGCGGAGCAAGAGGGTGCCAATGCAGGAGGCAGTTGTTACCCCATAACAGGAAGTGCATTAATAAAGACCTTTATGGTGGGATCACTGGGTAATATTTGAATAGAAGTTGCCAATTTAAAAATATTGAAAATAAGATTTATAGTGTAGTCCCTTCGCCCTAAGTGGTGTGGCTCTTTAAATTTAGTGTTGTTGGTACTGTAAACAGTCTGGCTGATTTGAAGTCTGGTGTCATCTGGTTGTTTTAGGTGTTCTGCTATTGTCTGCACCTACCTGTTGTGGGTAGGGTTGCCACCTGTCCAGGATTCACAGGGACAGTCCGGGTTTTGAAAGCTGTGTTCGGGTTTCATGGCAGCAGAAACCCGAACAAAAGATGTCAGACAGACAGGGGCAACCAAAATTAAGATAGGGGCTACTGGCCCCCCACTGAAAATAGTCGCCAATGTGATATTTACATATGAAGCTGGCTCGTATTAATAGGGTGGTGCTATTTACATATGACTAAGCCGCGACTCATTCTCCAAAAAAATTTGCCTTGCTAGAGTGTTCGGGTTTCGCTGTAAGAAAAGGGGGCAACCCTAGTCGTTGGGTGTGACCCTGCCACAGAGTGGGATGGCCAGTGGGAGAACATTGGGAGTGTATATACCTCAGCAGCCAATCACTAGGAGATACATGGCCAGTGGTGCATGCTGGGGAAGTGCATAAATACTTAGGATTTGCCATGTGCTCAGGGCAGTCCACCCCCGAGCCCTAGCCTGGGGGGTAGGATTTACAAGGTTCGAGAAGCTAACTAGGCCTTAAGCCTGCAGGAGGCCAGATGTGGACCCAGGAGGGGTCTAAAACTATCTGGGAAAAAGAACCAGAGGAGCCTTTATCTGCTGGAGGTGCCAGCAAGGCCATGATGGCATAGACCTCAAGAGCAAGTCTGGTGTCTCTCCCAGGGAAGATCTCAAGCACATCCCTATTCAGCTGTTGCTCTATTACACAGTGTCATCTGATGCTCAAGTAAAGTATTCCTGCACTGTGGGAGCTGGAAGGGATTGGTAGGTCTGGAGTCTACTTTGGCCATGGATGTCTGTAGCTCTATACCCTCTCTCCCAATTTGGCTGTTCTACAATAAAGCATTGAAAAAATACTTAACGTGACTGGCGCCCAATTTACTATTCTCATCACACAACCCGGCTAAGGATCCACCCCTGGGATTCACCACATGCCTTTGGGAGTCGGGGGGGGGGGGGGGGGTGCCAACACTATATTGCTT
>NW_017306776.1:410260-449646 GCF_000935625.1 Nanorana parkeri | reverse complement strand
CCGCGACTGGGGGGGGGGGGGGGGGGGGGGGGGGGGGGGGGTGTCAATACTATAGAGTGTCATTCGAGTGAGTCTGCTGGGGCTGCTGACATCACATCCAAGATGGCGGTGCCCAGCAACAGTCTCAGTGCTTTGGGAGTCTACACAAAGAAGGCTTTTACAGATAAATAACATGCATAAAATAAGCAGCACATGTAATCCTATGGTGGGATTTTTGTTGACGTGAATGGTCTGCCAATAGGGTCTCCTTTATTCCTTCTGACCCGAGTCGCTCCCATCCTGTAATCACAAAATCTCCTGATGATAATCAGGGTTAATGATGCGCTGAGCAGTCAGAAGCTGTAGAGACGTGTACTGCATGTTGGACTGCACCCTGAAGGTTTCGGCTGTGTGAGAGAAAGGACTGGGTTTTATTTGGAACATCCTTTGTGTTTGTCCCAGCTGATGTGTTTCCGGCTCACGAGTTACATGATGAGAACACATGGCATAGTTCTAGAAGGGGGGGAGTAAAAACCAAAAAGACACTTATATAATACTTTATGTGTATCTGGTAATCTTGAAGGCCATACCACCCACCACTCTCCAGACCTCCTCAAGGGGCTGGAGGTATCTCTGGTTGTTGGCAACTGGCTCACTGAAACAACAGTGGTGGTACCACCTGTGGTCCTCCATCATGACCTATCAGGGCAACACTTACTTTCCTGTGTGGCCATTTTAGTGAGCTCCTAGTCCACATCCTGTATTAACAAATTGTACGTCACGTTTCTAATTTTGAAGGCCATACCACACAACACTCTCTAGACCTCCTCAAGGGGCAGAAGGCATCTCTAGTTGTTGGCAACCAGCCCACTGGCATGACAGTGGTGGTGCAACCTGTGGTGACCCACCTTGACCTATCAGGGCAACACTGCCTTCCTATGTGGCCCCTTTAGTGATCTCCTAGTCAGCCTCCACATCTGTATGAGCGCATTGTAGCGCATGTTAATGCACTTTCCCATCTCATGGTATATGGGGGTGCGTCACCATTCATTTTTAATGTCAGCTCAGTGCTTATACACACACAACACCACAAACACACCTGATCCTCACTGTTTGGTTTGTGAAAGTCAGGTGCCTATTTTTGTATTGTGGGGGGTTGTTAAGGGCTCCATTGAATGGGTCCTGATAACACATGGCAATGTTCTAGACCAGAGGAATTAAAATAAGGATAAAACCCCAAAAGACACTTATATAATACTTTGTTATGTGCATTTGATGATCTTGAAGACCACACCACCCACCACTCTCCAGACCTCCTCAAGGGCAGGAGGCATCTCAGGTTGTTGACAACCAGCTCACTGATATGACAGTGGTGGTACAACCCAGGGTGGTTCACTGCGACCTTTCAAGGCAACACTGACCTTCTTGTGTAGCCATTTTATTGAGCTGTTAGTCCACATCTATATCTTTATGAGTACATTGTAGCGAACGTTAACACATTTCTACCTCTTGGTATATGGGGTGTGTTGCCATTCTTCGCGCAGTCCGTGTGTTTATTGGGATTTTTAACGGAGGGACAGAAAATTGACGAATCCATCAGTCATGCTTGCTCAGTGCTCATACAAAACACAAACACTCCTGGAGCAACAAGGCAAAGCAAATGGTAAGGGTCAGGAGTGTTTGTGTTTTGTATGAGCAACACTATGAGCCACCAGGCTCTGCTCTATGCACTGTGCTGTAAGTCTAACATTGGGAGCTTGCTAGCAAATGAACGATGACTTATGTGCTGCTGCTCCTTTACTGTCCTATTACCAGGCTAGGGGCAAGTCTGAGACCAAGCTGTAATGGACAAACATGAGGTCACTGATTTTTCTATGTTGTCTGTGTGTTATTGCAATGCATGGCAACACATGTACCGCGGGGCATGAATAGCACCATATGCACTAATACAATAGTGGGCAACACACCTGCACTAATGCACTGCATTGTAAAAAAGGGTCATGTACATTCACCTACATTGGGGTTCATTGGTACCCCAATCAAAATGAATGGGCTACCATACAGATATCCTGTCACCAGATTCATATATTGCAGGTAAAAGGACATCAACATTTAGTATTTTAAATGTTTTTTGCCCTTCCATAAATGTTTGTATTTACTTGCAATGAACCTCTGAATTTACTGGAAAATGTAACTAGTCAGTTCCTTAGCACAACCCCCTCCATTCTTATGTGTCATAGCTCTCTCCTCTAAGACTGTCAAATTACTGCCTGTGCTGGCCCAGCTTCCCTGCCCCTCCCCTCTCCTCCCTACATAACCTTTTATGTAGCAGCTAGGGTAGGCAAAATCCATCCGTACAGCTGTGAAGCAAATACAAATCCCATTGAGCATTTTAAGGCTCCAGCAACCACAGGCATGACTCACACAGGCAGATGCTTAATGGGATTTGTAGTTGCACCACAGCAGGAGGAGTTTGCCTACCCTTGTGATAGAGTGTCACTTAAGTGACAGCTCCGAGTCTGCTGCGGCTGCTGACATCACATCCAAGATGGCGGCACCCATTGACATGACAGTGGTGGTACACCCTGGGGTGATTCACCTTGACCTTTCAGGGCAACACTGACTTTTCTGTGATTTTTTTTAGTGAGCTCTTAGTTCACATACACACCTGTATGCATGCAGTGTAGCCCATGTTAACATACAGTACCTTTCCATCTAATGGTATACAGTAAGTCATCACTCTGCACATTTGCTAGCAAGCTCCCAGTGTTAGACTGACAGCACTGTGCCATGCAGCAGCAGTCCCAGGGCTATTGGAAGTCTACACAAGGGAGGTTGTACAAGTAAATAACATGCATAATATACATTAAATGTACATATAACCTCATTTTTATTAATATAAATGGACTGGCGACAGGGTCTCTTTAATGCAACACATGTCAATGTGCAAAGCAACATATGTTAGTGTGCATGTGGTAACACGCCAACGCAGTGCAAAAGTGTGATTCCAGCCCTTATAATAAACAATGGCAACCCAGTTGACGCTTACATGCCTGCTCCAGGTCAGCGATGCAAAGTATGAAAGCAAGAGACAGCCAGGCAACTAACATTTGCAACAATGGCTGTCCCTGTATTCCTCTCAGGACAGGTTTCTAATTTTCTACAGCGAACTAATTTCTGGTAAACTTCAAAGCCGGCCTGCTCCCCCCCATCGGCACGGCCTGGGGACGCCGTCTGCTCTTCCTAACACCGCTCTCCCCGCATATGACATGAATTTGCTTTGCCTCATAGCGTTTTACATAAATAGTGCTGCTCTGGGCAGATGAGTCTCAAACTAATCAAAGACAGCGCCCGGGACCGCGAAGTGCGTAAAACCAAAGAGATTTCAGTCCATTGTTATCTCCTGATGTTTTGTGAGATTGAATGGGGGAGGGGACATAACATAGCTCCTAATGGTCCATATTATGAAACTGAACCCCTCTTCCCTCCTCGTTGTCCCTCGTCTTGGCCTGATGTGTAGACCTCTAGAAAAAGAAATGTTTTATTTATACATTAAAACATTTTCTCTTTAAACTCTATCGTTTATTCCATTGGATATTTTGAAAAAAGCCAATCTAAAGAGAAAGAGGTGGTAAAAAAAAATGTCGGTTTCACCAGTAATTTTTTTGCAATTCTTCACGGTCGGTGGGCCCTTGGGCGGCGGGGAGGGGGATAGGTGTTTGGTAAACGTGTGATTTGTTTCGTTCCATATCAAAATTCGTATGAATTTTCTGAAATTTGGACATTCAGACACAACCAAATTTCCAAATCCCAATTCATGTAAGAGTCAGAATCCAAATGTCAATTTCCGAACTTCAGATCCCGTCCGAATTTCGTTCAAAATCTAAACGGAATCGGACCTGTGACTTTTCTGGCCATTCACATGTGTTTTTCGGTTTAATGCATCCGAACCGGTCTGAATATTTTCGTTACGCCAAAATGTTTGTTACGGCAACATGGGAGCCATATACAGTATATACATCTAATACTAAAGCTGAGGCTCCTAGACCCGAATGGCATTTGGGATCCGCATTTCCGAATTGCATTGGGGACCTCCCGAACGCCATTCGGGTCTGAGAGCCTCAGCTTTAGCAATATATGTATATGGCTACCAGACCGGAATGGCATTTGGGAGCTCCCGCATGCAATTCGGAAATTCGGATCCCGAATGCCATTCGGGTCTAGGAGATTCAGCTTTAGTATTATTATTTGTAAATGGTTTTCTTTGGTAGTCGTAACGAATATACGTTCGTAAACTCAGCAGAAACAAAGGAAAATTCGGATTTTGTCCGAAACCCGAACCGAATTGAATTTCGGATCCGAATCCCGAAAATAACAAAATATCCGAACCAAATTTTTCCGCAGCTTACATGTCTAGTGTTAGGATTGTGTCCTTTATCTACATATTCTAGTTCTCTAGTTAAAGGTCACAACCCTTTTGTTATGGGAATGGATAACCCTTGTGTCCAGTTGGGGAGATTTCCCTTCACTTCCTCACAGAATTCCATGAAGGTTCTCATCATCCGGGTCACGGACTAGCTAGCAGTATTTATGTACATTCAACTGGACTTGTTCTGTAATGTTGAAGACGTTTCGCAACCTATCCAAACATCTTCATAAGTTCTGAGGTCAAGAACATATCTCAGCATTTATATCCACACAGGTAACACATTCACCTTGATCCAACCACTATGGAATGGGTCAAGGCAGATGTTGATTGTCCGAGAACAGGGTGGGAGGTGTGAAAGGTAGTTTCACAGATTTATTTGTGGAAGTCTATACATCACACCAAAATAAGGGACAGTTGAGGACCAAAAGGGACAAAGGAATTTGCTTCAAAAAATGGGATTGTCTCCTATTAAAGAGGAACCGTGGTGGAGTGAGAGGTGGTTGGCTATAATGCCCTACTGCACCTTGCACATCTTCAGTGTTCTATGCAGTTATAGAATTGTTTACACTCAGGAGGATGCATTGTCCGTGAAAGCCCAAGGCAGGAATTTCCAATGAAACCTTTAGGCTTGTATGGTCCTGTTAAGCTGCAGTGAAGCCGAACCGCTTTTTCCGGAGTGATGCTCAACGTTCACAGGAGCCTAAAAAAAGCTGACATTTACAATGTGAAGATATCTGATCTCCTTCCCTCAGAACATCTGGAGGCCTTGTATCGTGCACTGGGACATTTCCTCCTCATGCAAGGTTATCCTGTTGCCTAAAAGCAAAATTGTACATTTGGGATAAACATTAAATTCTTCCTTATGGCTGGTTAAAAATGAGAGGATCTGTAGCACAATCTCTGGACATCACATGCCTTCATTGAAGATTGCATTACCGGGACAGACAGAGAGCACAAGAGTTTGAGGGGAGCGGCAGAAAAAAAGGCATCCCCGGAAGAACTGTGACTCCTGCCAGCCAATTGAGAGGTAGCATGGAAAGCAGGGGTGCAAGAGATGCCGTGACTGAATTCTGTGCATGCACAGGTAGAAGCTTCAGGGGCATGTGTCTGACTTTGGGCTAATGTAAATAATACTCTATGTTGGTAGGCAGCTCTAAGTGGACAGGAAGGGTAAAGGCCGTGACACACTGCAAGAGAAGCAGCGCAGAGCGGTGGCACGCTGCCTTTGCGAGCAGTGTGTCATGTCATTTTCTCCTGGGCACATCAGCTGGCGAGAGCTCGCGGAGCTGAGCGTGCCGAGATGAACAATTTCAACTTCAGCCAATCGGCGTCTGGCCGGTTGTTAAGCACGAGCCGATTGGCTGAAGGTGCAGTCAATCATCTGACTGCACTCAGCTCACACACTGCACGCAAAGCTCCATGCCGTATAGCTTTGCTTTGCTCTGCACAGCTTCGCATGCAGTGTGTCAAGGCCTTTAAGCTGACCATACACTGAAATCCCGTGGGGCTGAACAAGAAAAATCACTCAATTCCCCCACTGTTAGACAACAGGGATGGAGGAATCTTCTATTGTATTCTGACAGCAGTCACTGTTTAGCTGACAATTTACCACCCTTTTCCTTGCACACCTGCTGTGCCCAATATGAGGGGTTCCCACCATCTTTGCTCTGAGTTCCCAGTTCTGCCCACCTGCTGTGTGCTTTGTGAGGGCTTCCCGCCATTCCTACACTGCGTTCCCGGGTCTGAACACCTGCTGCATCCATTATTAGGGGTCCCTACCATCTCTGCTCTGAGTTCCTGGGTTTCCCACCTGCCGTGGCCATTGTGAGGAGTTTTCACCATCCTTAGAGGACTACAAATCTTAGCAATAGTACATTATAGTATAATGTACTATTGCTACATTCCTCTATAGCTGCTGGTATTCTGTACTGCGCCGCTGTATAATGTACTATATTGCACACTACACTCTTTTTTTTACTTCCACCACGCCAAGCTTGCTCCCGTGATGGACTACATTCTCAATAGAAACTAGTAGTCCATCACTGGAGCCTTTTTTTTTTAAATCCGATTAATCGATTAATCGAACTTAATAATCGGCTAACTAATCGATTATGAAAATAATCGTTAGCTGCAGCCCTACATCCCTGTACTGAGTTATTTGGTCTACACAACTGCTGTGCCCATTCTAAGTGGTTGCCAGTATTCCTGTGCTGAGTTCTCAGGTCTGTACACCTGCTGTGTCCAATATGAGGGGTTCCCACTATCCCTATGCTGAGTTCCTGGCTCTGCACACCCAATATGCCTATTATGAGGGGTTTCCACCATCTCTGATCTGAGTTCCTGGGTCTGCACACCTGCTGTACCCGTTATAAGCGTCTCCCACCATCCCTGCGCTGAGTTAACAGGTCTACACACCCACTGTGCCCATTATGAGTGGCTCCCACCATCCCTACACTGAGTTGCCAGGTCTACACACCCACTGTGCCCATTATGAGGTGCTCCCACCGTCCCTGCTGACTTTATTAACGATTATATATCATTGATATTGTCACAGGAGGAGCTGGGAACACACAAAGGTGGATGGGAACACCCAAACCTCCCATGTAGACAGGAACAGAGTTGGGAATTATGGAAGGGAGATCTCACTGTTGGAGTATCCAAGCCATGTAGGAAGCCAGGGGTTGGCTCAGCCCACCAAGTTCCACGTATGAATCGCTTTTGGTTGGACTGGCCCTTTAAGCATAATCTAGATCTAAAGCGCTTCACGTCCGCAGTTCAACGACAATAGCCAGACAATATTTACCTGGCCCAACTCCTGCCAGAGAGCCGGATGAAAAAAAAATACAAATATATTGAAATGATTCCTCTCCCCGGGGACCACGGAGGAGTTCTCATAACATCTGCTGATTGAGGAAGAGGCAGAATTATAGGGCCTGTCAGCAGGTTTGATTGTGTTGGAGGCTGACAGAGGGGACCTGTATTTAAAAAGAGAGCAGCCCGCGGTGATGTTACTCGCAGCGTGCGGAAGATGGAGCGCAGTTATTAGAGAATTAATTTGTATCGCAGCTGTAAAACACGGCGGATGTCGTCCCAGAGGGCCGTAATCAACTTTAATCCGCACACCTCATCACAGAATCCCGCAGCGTTCAAATTCAGCAACCGGGCTAATGCGTTCCGGCTCGGGATGGAAACTGTTGTCAGTTTCCATCCCTAACCGAAATGACGGCAGGGTTCGTATGATGGAATAGAAGCGAGTGCGGGCACAAGAGCTTGCACTCAGACAACTCAAGGCATTTTAAACATCAACCCTTGCAGTGGGGGCTACCCCTGCACTCACTTACAACCAAAATCCAGCCCAAAATAACAAAGTAAAAATAAACAGCCTATTAAAAGATGACTTTTGACTTTCAATCTAGAGATTTCCCCTGCAGTACTTTCTTCTGCCTTTAGACGCCCTCAGTCTGACAGCCAACATCATTCAACCCACTTCTTCTGAGCCCAGATCAGCCTGGACCCAGCCCCCAGCCTGTGACTGGACAGTGAAAGAAGAAGCAGCACCATGATTAGCTTATTTCTAAGCATGCTTTTTGTCAGCACCTGAACTGATTGGCTCCTTGCGCTTCTTCTTCCTCCCACACCTTAGCCCTGCTGTACAGGGCATTTACGGAGCTAACTCCAGGTCACATTCAGGGACTTACACTGCTTGCATTTAAAAAGTAAACCCAATGACGTATTAAGTTCAGAGCTGCAGCAATATGTGTCTATTATATCTGCCTGGAGTTCATCTTCTAGGTAGATTATGATCTTTAGCATGCCAATGTCATTTAAAATTTGTTTTCAATCCATTTTTAACCTGCAGTACCTGGCCATGAAGGTCATTGTCCAGGCATCTTCTATTATAGGGTGTCCCTTGCTTCCAGTTGCTCTCCCAACATCCCACAGACTTGAATGTGACTTTGCATTCAAGCAATACAGCTAGGTCACCCCCCCCCCTCCCCCAGTCTATAAGTGGATAGTGAAGGAGCAGCAGGAGACTAATGAAGTATTCCCTCTGCTGTAGTGGGTGGGGCTTGCACAGTCCCTCCCACAGCTCTGCTCTCTGCACAGGCTATGTACAGCCCAGTGATGAGGTCACTCCTACATTTACAAGGTCATATCTCGGTTTACAAAGGCATCAGCTGTGCACAAAGTGGAGGCATATCTCTAGTGGCTATAGAGGAATATATAAATAAGGATTTTGTGTCTGGAGTTCTTTATTATATATACCAAAAGCATTGGGACGCCGGTCTTTACACGCACATTAAATTGAATGGCATTCCAGTCTTAGTCCGTAGGGTTCAATATTGAGTTGGCCCGCACTTTGCAGCTATAACAGCTTCAACTCTTCTGGGAAGGCGTCTGCAAGGTTTAGGAGTGTGTCTATGGGAATGTTGGACCTTTGTGAGGTCAGGTACTGATGTTGGATGAGAAGGCCATTCTCGCAGTCTCCGCTATAATTCATACCAAAGGTGTTCTATCGGGTTGAGGTCAGGACTCTGTGCAGGCCAGTCAAGTTCCTCCACCCCAAACTCCCCCATCCATGTCTTTATGGACCTTGCTTTGTGCACTGGTGCGCAGTCATGTTGGAACAGGAAGGGGCCATCCCCAAACTGTTCCCACAAAGTTGGGAGCCTGAAATTGTCCAAAATGTCTTGGTATGCTGATGCCTTAAGAGTTCCCTTCCCTGGAACTAAGGGGCCAAACCCAACCCCTGAAAAACACCCCCAAACACCCCAACAACCTCACCCCATAATCCCCCCTCCACCACACTTTACACTTGGCACAATGCAGTCAGGCAAGTACCGTTCTCCTGGCAACCGCCAAACCCAGACACGTCCATCGGATTGCCAGACAGAGAAGCGTGATTGGTCACTCGAGAGAACACGTCTCCACTTCTCTAGAGTCCAGTGGCGTCGTGCTTTACACCACTGAATCCGACGCTTCCACTGCATCCACCACTGCATCCCACTGCATCCACTGCATCACTTGGTGATGTAAGGCTTGGATGCAGCTGCTCGGCCATGGAAATCCCCATTGCTTCACCTCCACATCTGCCCTCCTTTCCATAATGAAGCCCATATGTAAATTGCAGGCTGTCCTTGTTTTTTACTTTTAATAAAAGTATGGGGCTTATGGACCACATCTGAGCCTGCGCCGGCAGCCATGACCATTAACCTGTCACAAAAAACACAACACTATTCAGTGGAGCGATAGAATTCAGCTCAGTGACCTGGTTGTTAATGCAGCGGTACTAGCCAGCATTTATAGTAACCAAACTGACATTACCGTAGTGTCATTCCAGGACACCAAGAAATTCTCTCTGGTGGGGGGGCACCTATTGTTTATGGAATGCCGATTGTTCTTACACTCAGGCACTTGTGAAGGAATTTGAAAACTGACAACTTGTGGAGTTGCTCCTCTGAGCTCATCATGGCAGGACCAAACTGAACCTAGAAAAAAAAAATAGGCTTCAGGATGCAACAGGAGCCCCCCTTGTTTTGTGCTGTCAGTCGGGGTGCAATGAGGTCAATCTGGAAACAGTGAGAACATAGGGTTCATTTACCGTAGTAAAGACTATTCACTTTGCAAAGTGAATATTTAGTAAGTTTAGTACGTAAGGTGAATCTAGGTGTGAGTTCAGCAAGGGGTTAGGGAGGCATTTTTTAATTGTGCGTTTGTAAACACATTCGTAGGTGCAACTTGTGGTGCACATGCAGAATTGTGTGTTTTTGGCCCCATATACTTTTAAATGGGATTGCCTGAAAAATACACGGAAACATGTTTTTTAAGCGCTTTTGCCATTCCCATTAAAGTTTATGGAACCAAAAGTCTATGAGGGGCAAAGTCTAAGGAGCCAAAAAGGCTATATAACTAAAAAGTCTATGGAGCCAAAAGCCTATAGGGCTACAAAGTCTATGGAGCCAAAAGTCTATAGGGCTACAAAGTCTATGGAACCAAAAGTCTATAGGGCTACAAAGTCTATGGAACCAAAAGTCTATGGGGCTACAAAGTCTATGGAGCCAAAAGTCTATAGGGCTACAAAGTCTATAGAGCCAAAGTATATGGGGCTAAAAAACCTATAGAGTCAAAAGTCTATGGGGCTAAATAGTCTATAGAGCCAAAAGCAATATGGGGCCAAATGGTCTTTGGAGCCAAAAAGTCTATGGGGCTGTAAAGTCTGTGGCACTAAAAAGTCTATGGGGCCAAAGGTCTATAAGGCAGTAAAGTCTATAGAGGCAAAAAGTATTTGGGGCTAAAAAGTCTATAGAGCCAAAAGAAATATGGGGCTCAAAAGTCTTTGGAGCCAAAAAGTCTATGGGGCCAAGAAGTATATGGAGCCAAAAAGTCTGTGGGGCCAAAAAGTCTATGGGGCCAAAAAAAATGGACACCTCTGCAATAGAAGGTTACTTGAGTGACAGCCCAGCATCTTCTGCAGCTGCTGACATTTCATCCAAGATTGTGGCACCCAGCAGAAGTCTCCCTCTACGCAAGGGAGACATTTACCGGTAAAAATCTTACATAAAATTAGTTAAATGCACATACAATCTTATGGGAAGATTGGGAATAATTGCTCTGGTGACAGGGTCTCTTTAACCTCTCCATGGATATTTGTCGAAACTGCATCAGTCTCTAAATCAGGGGTGGGCAACTCCGGCCCTCCAGCTGTTGGGGAACTACAAGTCCCATGAGGCATTGCAAGACTGACAGTTAAAGGCATGACTTCCAGAGGCAGAGGCCTATTGGGACTTGTAGTTAAAGCTGGAGGGCCGGAGTTGGCCACCCTTGCTCAAAAAAGAGAGTGGTGATATTTTTGGACATATTTACATCTCTGCGTTCTCCTTCATTATACATATGTCACTCCGGCTCCGTGAAATTGTCCTTTAATGACAGTTTGCTCCTCAGGAATTTTCCATAGTTAGTGCAGGAAAAGTGTAAATTGCCGTGTTGTCATATGGGAGTCATTTAGTTTTATGCGGGAATAATTGAATCTTTCAGTCTCCTGGGGGGAGGAACTCCAAAGCTTATTTTAATGGACTTGTTTATTGGCCGGTGTTGGCCTAATGGGAGACGGTGAGGCCTTGGAGTCATTTACCTCTCTACGCCTCAATGGCCCATCAGATCATTGGAGGTCAGTATGGAAGAAGCCTCTTCAATGATCTGAGGGGCCGCTGAGGAACGGGCCATAAAGTCAATATTTACTGTTCTCTAATTAGGGAAGTGACCTTGCACGGGGAGCTCAGCCGCATTCACTTGTCATAACAGAATTTGTTTTTTTTTATAGTAAAAGTCGAATATTGTTAAAGAGGAAAACTCTTCTATTACATATACTTCCCTTAGCCGACCTTTAAGAGGAACTTCAGTAAAGCACCTGAGAGCTATTTAGAAACCAGCAGCTATGGAGAAGATACATACTTTGGTCAATAGAATGTAACATACAGCACAGCATACAGAGTGCAGCAGGTAATATTATGTAACATGGTGCCCCCTTACATTGGTGGTCATTGGAGGGGAAAAAAAGCACACTGTTGGTGGTATATGGGAGAAAAATGTCTCGTGCTATTGGGCAGAGAAAAATGGCCGGCATCATTGGTCAATTAAGACCACAGATCAGACCCTCTTCAGACCTAAGATCAGAACCTCTTCAATCCTCAGATCAGGCCCTCTTCAGTCCTCAGATCAGACCCTCTTCAGACCTCTGATCAGACCCTCTTCAGACCTCAGATCAGACCCTCTTCAGACCTAAGATCAGAACCTCTTCAATCCTCAGATCAGGCCCTCTTCAGTCCTCAGATCAGACCCTCTTCAGACCTCTGATCAGACCCTCTTCAGACCTCAGATCAGACCCTCTTCAGACCTAAGATCAGAACCTCTTCAGACCTCAGATCAGAACCTCTTCAGTCCTTAGATCAGACCCTCTTCAGACCTCAGATCAGACTCTCTTCAGACCTCAGATCAGACTCTCTTCAGACCTCAGATCAGGTCCTCTTCAGACCTCAGATCAGACTCTCTTCAGACCTCTGATCAGACCCTCTTCAGACCTCAGATCAGACCCTCTTCAGACCTAAGATCAGAACCTCTTCAGACCTCAGATCAGAACCTCTTCAGTCCTTAGATCAGACCCTCTTCAGACCTCAGATCAGACTCTCTTCAGACCTCAGATCAGACTCTCTTCAGACCTCAGATCAGACTCTCTTCAGACCTCAGATCAGACCCTCTTCAGACCTAAGATCAGAACCTCTTCAGACCTCAGATCAGAACCTCTTCAGTCCTTAGATCAGACCCTCTTCAGACCTCAGATCAGACTCTCTTCAGACCTCAGATCAGACTCTCTTCAGACCTCAGATCAGACTCTCTTCAGACCTCAGATCAGACTCTCTTCAGACCTCAGATCAGGTCCTCTTCAGATCAGACTCTCTTCAGACCTCAGATTAGACTCTCTTCAGACCTCAGATCAGACCCTCTTCAGACCTCAGATCAGACCCTCAGTCCTCAGGTCAGGCCCTCTTCAGACCTCAGATTATACCCTCTTTAGACCTCAGATCAGACCCTCTTCAGACCTCAGATCAGACCCTCTTCAGATTTCAGATCAGACCCTCTTCAGACTTCAGATCAGACCCGCTTCAGATTTCAGATCAGACCTTCTTCAGACTTCAGATCAGACCCTCTTCAGACTTCAGATCAGACCCTCTTCAGATCTCAGATTAGACCCTCTTCAGATCTCAGATCAGACCCTCTTCAGTTTTCAGATCAGACCCTCTTCAGACCTCAGATCAGACCATCTTACGACCTCAGATCAGACCTTCTTCAGATCTCAGATCAGACCATCTTTAGACCTCAGAGCAGACCCTCTTCAGACCTCAGATCAGCACCTTCCCTTCCCCCAGCCCTCTTCCACAATCCCTTCAGCCAGCGCAGAACCTCAGAGTACACTGTGGGATTCTATTCCCAGACTTCCCTTGGACTATTCATTTTTTGCATTGGAGCCTGCAAAGCATAGCAACCATAATGAGGTGCAATGCTCCTCCAGCTCCAGGTACCAAGGATACAAACCTTCTGCACCTTGCTACAGACCTTCTGTTGTACAGCAGGAGGAAGTAATCAATGGACTACAAGTGTGGTAACATCACCGAATTCAGCTGCACCGAATTCAAACAAGAACGGAATAAATCCTGCAGGGAGAAGAACTCTGTAATACAGGTAAGTCAGGGGTGGGTTGAGGGTGGGGGAATGGCACCATGTTACACCCTATTATGGGTGTAGCATGGAACATGGTATTAAAGGTGGACCTAGCCTTCAAAACTCCCAAGTGAACAGGAACAGAGCTGGGAATTACGGCAGAGATACCTCACTGGTGTAAGAGGTAATCCAGGGGCTGACTCAGTCCAACAGATTCCCCTTATATCTAAAGTATCACTTTTGGGTGGACTGACCCTTTAAGATGAGTCCAGAAAGTTGTCTTTGCAACCTTTTAGCATAGAATACTTCCAGCCTTCGCTCAGCTAGTAAGATCTGTTGAAGGGTTCCCAGTTGCCTGGCACAGCTCTTACTGGCTCCAGACTGTCATGAGGAGTCCGGGGGCAAAGGGGAGATGTTATGAAAATGATTTCACTCGCCACCCCCTTGCCGCTAATTGAAAAGCCTTGAAGTCAGCGGGAGCCGTTATATTCCAGACGGATCATTTCCTCATTAAGGGATCTCATTAGCATATCCATCCCCGGCTTAAAGGCAATTAAATTTCAGCCACTGCAGTGTGATAGCAAGGCGCAGGCTTTGGAGAAAAAGCAGAAATGGAAACACTTTGCAAAAATAAATACAATTCAAAATGACCACAAGAAAAGGTATTTTAGGAAAAAATGCATAAAAAGTTCACAAATATCAAGAAAAATAACTTGATCTGCACAGAAAGATATTTGACAAGTTTGCTCTGCGTCTTATGGTCCCGTTAGCTGTCATTTTAGGATTATGTGTCAGTTGGCAGGGTGTCAGATGCGTAAAGCAAAATACTGTTCCCCTAATTGTTCATTATATACATACTCAGACCTGTTGGGGCTTATTCACATCAGCAGCGCAGTATACTATATCATAGGACACAAGGCAAATTGCTCAGTTTATGTGTTGGGACTGCACTGGGCAAAACTGCCCAGGGCATCTCAATGTATCTGGTATGAACAGATCCTTAAAGCCCAACTCCATTTGTTTTTGGTCCACACCTCCCTGAATTCCTTTTTTCCCCCTATAATTTCCTTATACATACCTTAAATCCTGCCAGTCTGGTGACATTACAGGTCCTTCCGTTCTCTGTCAGTTGCAGTGGATGGTCCTCACCGACAGCATAGCGCTTGCATAAATATGTTGGAGTACCATTCTGCTCACGAGTGCTCTAAGCCCACGCCGGCATGGTGACATGCACCTAGAAGGTCTGTCCATGACAGCCTGGGCTCAAAGGAATTGAGTTGGATGTCACTGGGTGTCATTCAGCTCGGAGGAGGTCTGGTGCTGGCAGGGACGTAACTAGAAATCACAGGGCCCCATAGCAAAATTTTGTATGGGGCCCTGTGATTTCTAGTTACACCCACCTGATAACCCAAACTGCCCACCTGAGAGTGACCCTGCAGAGCCCACGCACACATGTAATGATGTCACGTACACGTCACTGCTGGCAGCAGTGAAAGCATACCTGATCCCATTGAATGGATGTCCCCTCCTCTCTTTCATGCTCTTTGGGCAGGAGGAACCCGGGAATGCAAAATATAAGCAGATTAAACTTCAGCTTTAAAAAAAAAAAAATGATTGGCTTGGCTAGCCATGTGAGAGTCTGTGCCTAGCTCCCCGTGTATGGAGAAGAGGCAGGAAGATATAACAGATGCATTTTCCCAGCTCTCGGGGTGCGAGATGGGACCTGGCAGGCGCCGACTCTCACGGAGCAGGGCAGCCAACCCAGTTGGCCACAGGAAAGCTGCGCAGCTAATGGGCTGTCAGTAGCTGCGTCTTGGCAGCCCAGGCACCTTGGATGACCCGTCTGAGGTTAATTTTCTCATTACCGCACAGCGTGCCGCCGAACCCAGATCTCCCCCCCATGCAGCGCACAGGACAATCGCTGCCTGTCGAGCGAAAAATATTGTGCTCTAATCCAGAAATAGCAGCATATGTTCAGAGCGGAGGGTATAGAAAAGATGATTGACACACGCAATGCAGAGGAGAAGACAAAAGTGTCTGCAGCCATCAATCATGGCAAAGATGACGGAAGCATCCTGATTGGCTGCTGAGAGCAGCTAGATTATAATTTGACGAGAACCTTTTTCCTGCCGTCTCCTCAAGACTAGCCAAAGGTCACATGATCTTTGGCAACCTAGAGCATTGTGAGGGGATTCATGTAATTAGAGACTGATTACAACGGCCAGCTCACCCATAATAGACTCTTTAAAGTAAAAAAACTGGTATCTAGATAGGGATGAAGCTGGAGAGGGTCGGGAGTAAAGTGGACCCGGCAATAGATATATTTTTCATGTCAAAGAAGATCTCCAGGAAAACCTTTTATTAACCCATGCAGCGGGGCTACCCCCACGTTGCAAGGGTTAAATGCCCCTTTGTGTTTAGGATAAAAAAAATAACAAAGTTATACTCACCCGAAGCTTTTGTTCCACTTCTTTATTCAATGTAGGGTTGAGGAGACAGTATAGAAATAACTAGTGATGCACTGAAACTGATATTTTTTTGGGGTACTTGCCGATACCGAATACCCATACCTGAAGTCCCAATCAGGAAGCCGGGCAGTGAGTCATTACACGGCGCCCAGCTTCTTGATTGGCCAAGTGATGAGGGAGCATGGAGCCAGCTACCCGCCCCCTGGCTTCCTGATTGGCCAGGAAGGGCTCCATGCTCCCTGGTGAAGAGGAATGAGTCACCAGGAATGCAATGACTTGCTGCCGGGCTTCCTGATGTGGACTTCCTGACTTCCGGTATTGGGATAGGCATCAGGAGCATTTGGGCGAGTACGAGTACTCTCCCGAATACTCGGTATCAGCACAGATACTGATACTAGTACTAGTATCGGTATCAGTGTATCCCTAGAAATATCCAACGCGTTTCAGGGGCTCATACAAATCCCCCTTCATCAAGGCTTACTGAGGGAGAACATGTAATTGGATACTGTCCAGTTTGTAACATGGGTGCTGGTTTGGCACCCATGTTCTCCTTTAGTAAACCCTGATGAACCGGGTAATTGTATGAGCCCCCCAAAACGCTTTGGATATTTCTCTACTGTCCCTGCAATCCTACATTGAATGAAGATGTATCAGGACTATTAACCGTAGGCGGGGCTTCAACTCACAATCCTGCAATCTGTGACATGGAGGACTTCTACGTGGCTGCAGAACATTCCTCCCTGGACTGGTAGAGCGATCCTCATAAATCTCCCTGAGACTATATGTTGGATGTACGATGTTCTCCGTTGAATCACAGATGTCGTTATCTTGTTTCATGTTTTATTGTGCTTCCTTTATTTCATTCACATAAAACATTGCTGCACAGCCATATCCTCTCTTTATATTCTGCTGCGTAAAAACACAGATGCCGATTTCATAGTAAATAAAATAAGAGGAAACATCTCCATTCTTTGCTCTACATTTGGGTTTATCCGTCATATTTCCCATTGCCGTGTGATTGGAAAGCAGTTTAAATCTGAACTGCGGCCTTCCCTTCAGTCTTGTACAGTTGTACCGGCTCCTCTCCTGGACTGAAATGGCTTCCTCTGATGTCACTGCACACTGCGAGCTTCTCATAATGTGCATTAGAAGCTGCAGCAAGTCACACAGAGCCCACCTCATTTCCTGGCTGGAGGACATCCAGCATTATGAGCACTTTCCTCTCCAGACTGACTGTCTCTGGTCCACCCCTTTCATTCTCTGGATTTCAGTTCTTTCAATCATGGAGGCTCAGCATCACATGTGGGCATTACCTAGGGAGGTTGGCATGAAGGGCCTTCCCTATAATGAGGTAGCCTGAGGCTGTTGCCTCAGACAGCATTTCTTTGGATCATGTTAGCAGGCAGAGCGTTATGGCCGCTCTGCTGCACAATGTTTGCAGTGTGCCTGGCACCCCCTTTCTGGCCAGAACGTCCCAAATTGCCTAACACTTAGCAGTGATGTCACTGGTTGCCAGGAGCTGAGTGTGCCTGCCCCCCCGGTTAGCGTGCCCTCAGTCTATGTTCACACCATGTCCAGACCAGATCTGCAAATGCAGTGCAGTGTGTTTTAAAAAAAACTTAAAATGGGCTTTCAGGTGCAGTACAGTACGTTTTCTATGTGTTTAAATGCATTCCAGTGTGTTCCAGAACAGAGAAAAAGAGACAAGCAGTATTTTAATTCTCTGGACTGGAACGTACTGCGCTGGTGTGAATAGAGCTTAGAAATACCATAGAGATACATTGGGAAGCATTTTTGGTCCGGGAACAAACTGTTCTGGTGTGGACATGGTCCGAACATGATGTGAACAAGCCCTAAGTGCCGGTTCACACCTTCTCCTGTGCGTTCCAGCACAATTAGCCGCTGGAACGCACTGGTGTGCATCTCTGCTGGCTTCCTGCGTTCAGGGGCGGGAGGGGGCGTGGCGTTGAAGTCAATGGCACCACAGCATGCACTATTTTTTCAGATTGCACTAGACCGGAACGCAAGCACTGATTCAGGTTTGGGCGCAGGAAGCCGGCAGGGATACGCTCCAGTGCGTTCCTGCATCAAATTGTGCTGGAACGCACCGGAGCTGGTGTGAACCAGCCCTGAGCCTTGGCATTACTCAGCCCTGGATACTGAGGGCATCTTGTGGTGAAGAAGGGGTACTGCAGGGACACCATCGACATGGAGGTGAGTATTGCAGGCGGAGCTGCTTTTTTTTAAATTTTCAATCCAGCTGGGCCGCCATTTAAAATAATAGCCTAGAATTGGGTTGTAAAGTCTTTAAAATGGTACGAATCTCATAGTAATGTGACTATGGGTTGTACACGAAAATGACTTTATATACCTATAGAACACAAAGTCTAGTACAAAGCCCCCCAAAACACTGAACAGGCTTTTGTTTTTCACCCAAAAGATTTCCTTGTTAATATTTTAAGCAGTTTTGCCTCTCCTAGCACGTCCTGGCGTTCTATAAACATCCCCGTATAAGTTAATAGGTTTCCTATTTCCTGTTCCCGTGTCGCTGGTAGAACGGGCTGCGTAATAAAAGATTTGTTTCCACCCGGATCCAGTTTCTGCGCCCGTCCATGTTGGCACCAACTACACTCTGGATGTATTGAGTTACCAGTAAAGGAGAAACGTATAAAGCAGAGATTATTCCTAGTAGAACGGCTGGATTTTATAAGAACATTTTTGTAAGACTAGGACACAAGTGGGGAGTTTGTTGGAGAACACTGACGTCCGAGACACACGGGGAAAGTTTGGTGGGGCACCACCATAGTGGTTATGATATAATGGTAGACGGTTCTTTTTTTTATTCAGCTGACCCGAAAATAATTGCACATCCTGGTGTAGTTCAAGGATGACAAACACCATGGAGGAGACATGCCCCATGTAACTGCTTTCACAGCTGTTCCATAAACTGCTACATGGGCCCAGTAAACGTCTACTGGACCAGTTATCCTGCTTAACCATTAAACATGAAAGACACTTTTAAATCTCTTTTATTTTTAAAGACTCAAGAGGGGTATTGGAGTAAGTCGTGTTTTTTTTTATAAGTTTCTATAATATTTCTCTACAGCCACACATGATAAAATATATTTCGGAAAATCCAGCCAAGAGAACTTAAAATAGAATGTGGGAAATCATTGGGTATACCTTTGTGTTTGTCAGGCTCGCTAGGAGCAGCTTGGCTCTTTTCAGTCAATACATTTGAGCTGATCTAAAGTCAGAAGGTGACTTAATGCTCAACTTCAGGCCCCCTTAATCGACACTCCTTCCCCCCATGTGGCCCACATTGGCAGTATTATATACGTTTTGTGTGTTCAGTCACCACTACAGACTGAGGACATCTTGAAGCAAAGAAGAGGTACTGTGGGGGACAGCTCCGATGGTGGTGGACAGCTCCAGTGGTGAGGGACAGCTCGGATAGTGGGGGACAGCTTCCGAGGTGGGGAACAGCTCTGGTAGCAGAGGACAGCTTTGATGGTGAGGGTCAGCTCCAGTGGTGAGCGACAGCTCTGACCATCGGGGGACACCTCCAGGAGTGAGAGACAGCAATAATGGTGGGGGACACCTCTAGTGGTGAGGGGCAGCTCCAGTGGTGAGGGACAGCTCTAATGGTGACGGACAGTTCCAGTGATGGGGGCAGCTCTGATGGTGAGGGAAAACCGATGGTGGGGGACAGCGCCACTGATGAGGGACAGCTCCAGTGGTGAGAGACAGCTCTAATGGTGGGAGACACCTCCAGTGGTGAGAGACAGCTGTAATGGTGGGGGACACCTCCAGTGGTGAGAGACAGCTCTAATGGTGAGAGACAGCTCTAATGGTGGGGGACACCTCCAGTGGGGAAAGACAGCTCTAATGGTGGGGGGCACCTCCATTGGTGAGAGACAGCTCTAATGGAGGGGGACAGCTCCAGTGGGGAGAGACAGCTCTAATGGAGGGGGACAGCTCCAGTGGGGAGAGACAGCTCTAATGGTGGGGGACACCTCCAGTGGTGAGAGACAGCTCTAATGGTGAGAGACAGCTCTAATGGTGGGGGACACCTCCAGTGGGGAAAGACAGCTCTAATGGTGGGGGGCACCTCCATTGGTGAGAGACAGCTCTAATGGAGGGGGACAGCTCCAGTGGGGAGAGACAGCTCTAATGGAGGGGGACACCTCCAGTGGTGAGAGACAGCTCTAATGGTGGGGGACACCTCCAGTGGTGAGGGACAGCACTAATGGTGGGAGACACCTCCAGTGGGGAAAGACAGCTCTAATGGTGGGGGACACCTCCATTGGTGAGAGACAGCTCTAATGGAGGGGGACAGCTCCAGTGGGGAGAGACAGCTCTAATGGAGGGGGACAGCTCCAGTGGGGAGAGACAGCTCTAATGGTGGTGGACGCTTGCAGTGGTGAGAGACAGCTCTAATGGTGGGGGACGCCTCCAGTGGTGAGAGACAGCTCTAATGGTGGGGGACACCTCCAGTGGGGAGAGACAGCTCTGATGGTGGGGGACACCTCCAGTGGTGAGAGACAGCTCTAATGGAGGGGGACAGCTCCAGTGGGGAGAGAGAGCTCTAATGGAGGGGGACAGCTCCAGTGGGGAGAGAGAGCTCTAATGGAGGGGGACAGCTCCAGTGGGGAGAGAGAGCTCTAATGGAGGGGGACAGCTCCAGTGGGGAGAGAGAGCTCTAATGGAGGGGGACAGCTCCAGTGGGGAGAGAGAGCTCTAATGGAGGGGGACAGCTCCAGTGGGGAGAGAGAGCTCTAATGTTGGTGGACGCTTGCAGTGGTGAGAGACAGCTCTAATGGTGAGGGACGCCTCCAGTGGTGAGAGAGAGCTCTAATGGAGGGGGACAGCTCCAGTGGGGAGAGAGAGCTCTAATGTTGGTGGACGCTTGCAGTGGTGAGAGAGAGCTCTAATGGTGAGGGACGCCTCCAGTGGTGAGAGACAGCTCTAATGGAGGGGGACAGCTCCAGTGTGGAGAGAGAGCTTTAATGGAGGGGGACAGCTCCAGTGTGGAGAGAGAGCTCTAATGGAGGGGGACAGCTCCAGTGGGGAGAGACAGCTCTAATGTTGGTGGACGCTTGCAGTGGTGAGAGTGAGCTCTAATGGTGGAATCGTCCAAGGACCTGCAGCACTCCTTACCGGAACTCCCATACGCATTTGTGGGTGCTTGCAATAACCGCGGATCGCGCCGCATTCAGCATAATCAAGTGTAGAAAAACGTCACCAGCACGACAAAGACTTAGACGTCAGTGCAAATCCATTTATTGATGTCAGTTATCACTCAAAGTGTCATCGTGAGATCACGGCTGGCTCCGCCCAGCTATCATTTGCAGGGCTAAAGGCCGGCCTTGGTCAGGCCGTTGGCCCGTTTTGGTCGTCACTTCGGCTCAGTCGAGCCGAAGCATATGCCTTCGACTCGGCTGAGCCGCTCGCCCGCCTTCGGCTGCTGCACGGGCTATAGTGAATAGCCCGTACAGCAGCCCTTCGGGTTCAATTGAACCGAAGGGCTTCGGCGGACGAAGAGAGAGCCGAAGGATCAGCCAAAGCTACGGCTGGATCCTTCGGCTCCTACGTGAATAACCCCCCCTAAGTATAATACTAATGCATTTTGGACACTAGATGGAGCTGGGAACACTTATTTATTTCCTATGCGCCTCAGCTCAATCCAGTGGCCAAAATGCAGTATTACATTACATACAGTATCTCTAAGAACGTTCATTTTTGTGCCTATTTGCAAATTGGTTATAAATGGACCCCAATGTAATGACTAAAATTCTCTTATGAAGTCCAATAGATTTGACATTTTGCAGACATGAATATGGAAATGTCTGACCACTTGTAAGGCCAGCAAGTCATTCCTCTATGAAGAAAAAAATAGTGCGGATGACTTTATGAAGTTGTGAAAGTTCATTTTTAGTTTGTGTGATGAAGTCCAGTGCGTAGGATTCCCTCTCTCTCAGCAGTGTAAGGCTTAATGACATCCTTGCTACAGGTTGCGCTCTCTTCAGTATCAGATACCTGTAGGCCATGTTTAACATTCCAGAATAGAATTCTAAGGTCACTGGAAATGAGATGCACTTTTAATTAAAGTTACGGGAACACAAGGGACGTGATGCATAATGCAGGCTCAAGGTTTAATGTCCGCGGCGGCTCGACTACAAATGAACATTATCAATAATTAAGCAAGGCAATATAAAGGAGAGCGTGATGGGCTTGATGAAAGAAATAAAGTCCAGGAAAGGTTGCAGGTCAAAAAAGAATTTCTAAAGCTGTAGCAAAATGTGACAACTGCAAGGAATTTTTACCTGTGCATCAGACAGGAAGTGAACCCCGGGGCCTGTGTTATAGATATTCCAAACACCCTTTACATCAGTGTTGTATTTAATAAAATCATAAGACGTTTTTCTAAGTGCATTTGGTGTACATACCTGAATGTATCTTATTAGCAGAACGCTGTAATCCTTTGCACAGCAGCCCTCGGACTGGGAGACGGAGGGTCAATACACTATCTGCCAATTGGGTGTTGCTGCATGCACATGTGCTGTTAAGGATCACAAGAAGAGCGGACCTAACCACTGCTGATCATTTACTGTCCAATCACAGGCTGGGGGCAGGAAGGTGACCAAGCTGCATTGGTTACCTCCAGTAGAAATAAGTAGGGATGCACCGATATTTCTTTTTTTAGACCGAGCACGAGTACTGATACTTTTAGTACTCACCGATACCAATTACCGATACTTTTTTTGTGTGTCATGTGATAGTTTTTCTAAAAGAATACAGACTAACTATTTTAGGGGGGTCCGTAGGGTTTCAGCAGCGTGCCCATGGTTTGCAGCAGGAGTGCCCAGGGTGCCAGGAGGGGTCTGCAGAGTCTCAGCAGGGGTGCCCTGGGTTTCAAGAGGGGTCTGCAGCATCACAGCTGGGTCTCAGCAGGGGTGCCCAGAGTCTCAGGAGGGATCCACATCATCTCGGCAGAGGTGTTCTCAGGACTCAGGAGGAGTCCGCAGCGTCCCAGCAGAGGTGTTCAGTGTCTCAAGGGGGGTCTGCAGCATCTCAGCAAAGATGACCAGTGCTACACGAGGGGTCCGCAGCGTCCCAGCAGGGGTGCTCAGTGTCTCAGGAGGGGTCCGCAGCATCTCAGCAGGGTTGGCCAGGGTCTCAGCAGGGGTCCACAGCGTTCCAGCAGGGGTGCTCAGGGTCTTAGCAGGGGTGCCCAGGGTCTCAGGAGGGGTCCGCAGCATTTCAGCAGGGGTGGCCAGGGTCTCAGGAAGGTAGGGTTGCCACCTTTTCTTCAAGTGAAACCCGAACATTCTTGCGCCACTAAAAAATTTTTGGGGAGAATAGAGGAGAGAGTGAGGAGAGGCAGCTAGTTGGGGTTCTGGCCTGCTGTCTTCGGCAGAGGGTGTCAGGAGGGTCTTAGTAAGGGGAGGTGTGCGGGTGGCAGAAGTGATGTAAGCAGGCATCGCCTGGCTCCCCAGGTGGCTGCTGCGAGGTACCCTGCGACGCTGGACCTAAGACACCCGAGTCAATTTGAAAGATGTAAGTGCCGGCATTGGTTTTAAGTATCGGGACAGAGATCATATATAACACAGAGTAGATTGGTCAGCGGTGTAACACAGAGTGCGGAGGCAAGTAAAGTGACGCAGAGAGCGGAGGCCAGTCAGGTGACGCAGAGGCCAGTAAGGTGACGCAGAGCGCAGAGGCCAGTAAGGTGACACAGAGGCCAGTATGGTGACGCAGAGCGTGGAGGCCAGTAAGGTGACGCAGTGCGGAGGCCAGTAAGATGGCGCAGAGCGCAGAGGCCAGTAAGATGGCGCAGAGCGCAGAGGCCAGTAAGGTGACGCAGAGCACAGGTCTTGCGGGGCACCCGGACACAACACACCAAAACCGGACTGTCCGGGTGAAAACCGGACGGGTGGCAACCCTACAGGAAGGTCTCAACAGTGGGCGGGTACAGGAGGTGAAAGCGACATAAGCAGCTCTGTGAGGTCCCCAGAAGGTTGCCATGAGGTCCCCAGCAAGCGCAGGACCTTACAGCAGCCGCTTGTGTTTAAAAATGTAAAGTGCCGCTATCATCGCTTCGTTTTGGGGCATTTTTACCAGTACGAGTTGCCGGGAAAATGGCCAGTATTGGCAGAGATACTGGTATTCGTGCATCCCTAGAAATAAGTGAAGTCACCATTCTGGCACTAGCTCACTGTGGAAATCTCAAGTATGGCTGCAATGAGTTAAAGCCCCACTCTGGCATACTTTTTCTTAAACTACCCTTACAGTGGGGCCTCCCGGCATTGCTCGTAAATTGAGCAATAAAATATATTTGTTTGATCTGGATTCATTATTGAAAACAAATTTGAGAATTTTCGGCTGGGTTCACACCTAGGCGTATTGAATATGCGCATTTGTCGTGTGGTTCGCATCGCGCGTTTTTACCGCGATTCACGGTAAAAAAATGCGCGACAGACGCGCGTTTCCGTGGGCTACTTGGCTGTATCCCAATGGAAACGCGAGACCAAAACGCCCCAAAGAAGTACATGTACTTCTTTGGGCGTAGGCCGTTTTGTATCGCGTTCGGACGGGCGGAAATACGGCAAGGTGTGAACCAGACCCATTGAATACAATGGGATTTAGATGTTTGAGCGTTTAGTAGAGCGTTCGTCGAGTGTTGGTCGCGCTACAAAACGTTCAGGTGTGAACCAGGCCTAATACTACATTAAATGTTAGCAAGGCTGTAGTGTGAGAAAAGAAGCGGTAAGAGGAGCCAAACAGTTTAAAGCATGTTGATAGGAGGAAAAAGCAGAGTGACAGAAACATAATGCTGTTTTTTAAATTTTTTGATACAAATTATTCATTTTTTTTTACACCTTTGGCACCTTCCATAGTTCCATATATTTGATGTGTACTGCTGACTCTGGCTCTGGTCTAGTCCACATTCCTCCACACAGTCTTAATCAGTATCCCATTCACTCCCCACAATAAGGTTACAGTCACATCCCCCCCCCCGCCCCCCCCTTCAGCATCTGAAGTGCTCTTATCCACAGCTGGTGAATGGAGTAGAGTTCAGTCAATACATTCGGATCTCGCCTGTGTCAGATCCTTGAATGGAGAATGAAAGCTTAATTATAGCATTGGCTGCCCATTCCGCATGTTTTCCGTCTCAGATGACGGAGGTAATGGCGTATTATCTGATAGCCCGGAGATGGCTGTGGCAATGGAAACGTCGTGTAGCCTCTCCTTTATCTGCTGATGCCTGATGAATCCCCCCGCACAGGTTACTGTTTAAACAAAATATATTGCATTTGGCTGAGATCCGTCTCTCCAGATCTCGAATCTCAGGTCCCCCGAGGAGCAGAAACTGAGAACGCTTTTTTTTAATATCAATCGTTTTCATATAAAAATAGTCCTATTCATTACAGCAGCTGAAACATTGCAGACTGTGGCTGGAGGTAACTGGATATTCACAGAGGCATCTAGGTGTAAGCGAATGGTATAAACCGTCGTCATTTAACCCCGCAGCAAACGCCATCCCTTCAAGGGGAATTCCAAGACACAATAAGATTGCCGTAGGAATTAGGGATGCACCAATACCAATACTAGTATCGATATCGGTGCCGAGAATTTGGGCGAGTATTCATACTCGCCCAAATGCTCCGATGATTAGCCCGATACTTCTGGTATCAGGAAGCTGGGCAGCGAGTCATGACACGCTGCCTGGCTTCCTGATTGGCCGGAAAGCCGGCTCCATGCTCCCTCGTCACTTGTACCCCTTATTGTATTCAGCTACTAACTTTTTGTGCAGTCAGAATGGTGGTAAAGTTGTTTTTGGGTTATTGTTTTTACTATCACGTTAAGCTAGAGGAGGAGGTTGGTGGTATATATCGTGTATCTCCCAATCCTCTTGGCCTTACCTGGGTCATATATCCTGTATCTTCCAGTCCTCTCAACCTTACCAGGGTCATATATCCTGTATCTTCCAATCCTCTCAGCCTTATCTGGGTCATATATCCTGTATTTTCCAATCCTCTCTGCCTTATCTGGGTCATATATCCTGTATATTCCAATCCTCTCAACCTTACCTGGGTCATATACCATGTATCTTCTAAACCTTTCTGCCTTATCTGGGTCATATATCCTGTATCTTTCAATCCTCTCAGCCTTATCTGGGTCATATATCCTGTATCTTTCAATCCTCTCAGCCTTATCTGGGTCATATATCCTGTATCTTTCAATCCTCTCAGCCTTATCTGGGTCATATATCCTGTATCTTTCAATCCTCTCAGCCTTATCTGGGTCATATATCCTGTATCTTTCAATCCTCTCAGCCTTATCTGGGTCATATATCCTGTATCTTTCAATCCTCTCAGCCTTATCTGGGTCATATATCCTGTATCTTTCAATCCTCTCAGCCTTATCTGGGTCATATATCCTGTATCTTTCAATCCTCTCAGCCTTATCTGGGTCATATATCCTGTATCTTTCAATCCTCTCAGCCTTATCTGGGTCATATATCCTGTATCTTTCAATCCTCTCAGCCTTATCTGGGTCATATATCCTGTATCTTTCAATCCTCTCAGCCTTATCTGGGTCATATATCCTGTATCTTTCAATCCTCTCAGCCTTATCTGGGTCATATATCCTGTATCTTTCAATCCTCTCAGCCTTATCTGGGTCATATATCCTGTATCTTTCAATCCTCTCAGCCTTATCTGGGTCATATATCCTGTATCTTTCAATCCTCTCAGCCTTATCTGGGTCATATATCCTGTATCTTTCAATCCTCTCAGCCTTATCTGGGTCATATATCCTGTATCTTCCAATCCTCTCAACCTTACCTGGGTCATATACCATGTATCTTCTAAACCTTTCTGCCTTATCTGGGTCATATATCCTGTATCTTTCAATCATCTCAACCTTACCTGGGTCATATACCCTGTATCTCCCAATCCTCTCAACCTTACCTGGGTCATATATCCTGTATCTTTCAATCCTCTCAGCCTTATCTGGGTCATGAGTTTTTTGATGATATTAGATCATTGACCAGATCACTGAAGACAACTAACAGTTCCCCTTGTCTTTGCTTTTTAGGAACTTGATGCCACGGACATTAGAAGGGCAGATCACTATGGAGAAGACCCCAAGTTATTTTGTAACCCTTGAGGCTCCGAAAAGGATTTACAACATGTCCAAGGACACCAAACTCATTGTGGTGGTCAGGAATCCGGTGACCAGGGCGATCTCCGATTATACGCAGACTCTCTCCAAAACTCCATCGCTTCCGACCTTCCAAGCTTTGGCCTTTAAAAACACCAGCACGGAGGCTATTGACACTTCATGGAGTGCCATAAGAATTGGCATCTATGCTAAGCACTTGGAGAACTGGCTCCAGTACTTCCCTCTCTCCAAATTCCTTTTTGTCAGCGGGGAGAGATTGGTCAGCGACCCAGCTGGAGAGATGGAAAGGGTTCAAGACTTTCTGGGGCTGAAAAGGGTGATAACAGACAAACATTTTTACTTTAACAAAACCAAGGGCTTTCCGTGCCTGAAGAAACCAGAGGGAAGCAGCAAGCCTAGGTGTCTGGGGAAGTCCAAGGGGCGGCCACATCCGGACATAGACCAGAGACTCTTGCTTCGTCTCCAGGATTTCTATAGACCATACAATATGAAGTTCTACCAAATGACTGGACACGACTTTGGCTGGAACTAATGCCTTCCGAAAACAGTTTATAGGATCCGTATCTTTTATATACCAGTATCAGTGGGACTTATTTCCCTCTTAAAATTGAATGTACAAATTTTGTTTCCAATACGTGCAGGAAAATTCCTTTAATACAGCATTCATGGGAATCGGCAGATCTTGGATTTTTGGATATTTTGGATTATAGGACTTCCAACTAAAAGCGTTTTTTTCAGTTTTGAAGAGAGTTGTGAAGGTTGGAAACCTTTGGAGGAATTTCTCCCCTATTCCTGCCCATATTCTAGCCTTTCTCCCTAAATAACTGGCATCCAAACCCTTCCCAACTCTACTGTTAATTGTTTGCTGTGTCTTCATTGAAGAAAACACTCCACTCACTTCCTGTGAGAGGAAATTTTCTCTCTTGGTTCACAGGCAGCAACAGAAACCAGTATTTTTTCCTAAATTTGGAAAATGTTCGGGGACAATTCCATAGGGGCTGTTTTTTTGCAGAATGCCAATTTATCAAGGCTACCAGACAGTTAGCTTTTGCATTAAAGGAATTTTACTGTGCCTGAAATAAATATGTCAAGATGCATATTAAATCTTATGCACAAAAACAACTTCAAGCCGTGTTCCTCCTTTTTGATCTGCAAATATTCCCATCGACTTATGTTTTTGGAATCTCTCTCAGCGGAAACAAGTGGGATAATTACTAACAGAGTGAAATAGATTAATTTGGCTGCATGAGATAAATGTGAATATTAAAGCATTACCTGAAGGGGCTACAAGTCGGCCGTAGAGGCTGCCACTTTGTCAGGTGAAAAGTGTGTCCATTAGGGCAATGTCAAGTGAACAGTATAAGGATACCGGTAGATGGATGTTTAAGATCCTGCCTAAGGCTCACCTACATTGGGCTTTGCTTAGTGAACCTGAAGTGGTTCTCCTCCCTTTGAGGGAGAGCAGTCCAGTGCTTGCTGGATTCTTGAGCACAACATAAAGCATCTGAATAGGATGTGTCTAGCATATTGAAGGTACATGTTGAGGAACCCCGGCTTGGGTGCCATCCTAAACAGCTCTCTACACGTATCATGACAAATTTAAGAAGTGGAGTGATGGAGCTCTGGACCCTGGTCAGTATACCAAACTAATGTGACAGCTCCTTTTGAGGCAGCTTCCAAGTGCAACAGTGGGCCCTGAAATGGCCTTCAAGGTGACATCTCAATGTTTGTTGGAAAAAAGCACTTAGGTATGGGTGGCAGCACAGATAATGTTTATGCAATACAGGAATCTTATAAAAACACCCAACACATTTCAGGGGTTCCAAGGGGCCCCCTTCATCGAGGCTCAATGATGGCTGGACTGGAAAGGAAGGTCTGGGTAAAATTATTCTTCTCTCAGCCTATAACATGAGTGATAATGAGAGGCAGTTGTTGCAAAAATGTTTCTCAGTACAGGAACAAGGTTAAAAAAACCAAAAATAATGTTGGGGCATGCCCTAGAGGGGGGTTCTTTGGGTAAGGCCTGGGTTCACACTTTAAGCACAGTGTTTTGTTTTACTGTGTTATTCTAACAGAGTGAGTAGTTGGATCATTTAGTGAGGTTTTGGAGACATTGTGGCATTTTTTATTAAGGTAACAGACAAAACATTCTGTTACCTTGATAAAGGGGGCCACTGTGTCCCTGAAATGTCACATTGGAATAATGGAACTTGAGCAACTGTGGCCATAACAGAACGTTCTGTTTCCTTGATAAAGGGGGCCGTAGTGTCCCTGAAAAAGTCACATTGGAATAATGGAACTGGAGCCATAGCAGAACACTCTGTTACCTTGATAAAGGGGGCCACAGTGTCCCCGAAATGCCACATTGGAATAATGGAACTTGGGCAATTGTGGCCATAACAGAATGTTCTGTTACCTTGATAAAGGGGGCCACAGTGTCCCCGAAATGCCACATTGGAATAATGGAATTGGGGCCATAACAGAACATTCTGTTACCTTGACAAAGGGAGCCACAGTGTCCCTAAAATGTCACGTTGGAATAATGAAACTGAAGGGATATTAGACCAACATGAGGTTTCGAGGACACTATGGCCCCCGTTAATAAGGTAACAAATAGATGTTCTATTAGCCTGATAAAAGGGGTCACAATGTGTCCAAAATGTCACATTGGAATAATGCAACTGGAGTATTATTCAACTACCATGAGCTTTCCGGGACTCCATCATGACCCCTATAATAAGGTAACAAGACAGAAAGTTCTGTTACCATGATAAAGGGGGGGGGGGCACAGTGTCCCTGAAACATGACGCAGCAATAATGGAACTCCGGTAAAGGTCTAAACTGGATGTGCTAGATTTTTTTAATTGCAGTCGTACATGGTACCACCATTGCTGAGCACCCTGCACCAAAAAGTTGGCACGCAAGGACTAAGTGCTGGCCGGGTTGTTGTGATTTAGCAATACAAACCTGACAAGGTTTCTAACTCTTCCACACTCATACACTTATACAAAACTCAAAAACAAATTGCCTATCAATACACTTTAAAAAATAAAATGACCGTTAAAAAAATGTTTTTATCCGAACAGAACTTAGAGAAAAGGGGTCCGAAGAAAATATGGGCCGCTATGTGAAGTGGCCAGATGCTTTTTAGGTCAAGTAGAACACAGTTTTTCTTTCATGGTAGACTTGTAGAGTTCTGTCTATCGAGAACCTTCTGCCCTAATTAATATAATGGCATAACACAGTTGTTGAGAAAAGGGGTGGAGCCTCTATGAACGAGCACATCAATCACGTGTGCGGAGGGCACCGTGAATTATAGATAGGGACCCGGCCTCAGCCACACATGCAGCCTGCCATTAAGCCTGACCTATTTCCTCTTCTGTAGTCACCTGCAGAAACTAGAACACGTTTGTACGTTGGGAAGACGTTCACTCAGCCAACGCACCCTGGGCCATGATCACTCGAAGCACTGAGAGAGCGGCGAACAATAGCCACCATCCGGGGGGGAAAGGAAGACTTTGAAATAAAATCACAGAGAAATTCTGGTGAAACAGGAGATGGGAGGACTGCCTGTTCAACATCGGACACATGAAAGGCGGCTGTAATAAAATAGCAAAATCCTAAATACCTCCAACTTTTTATTAGTTGGGATGAGGAAACGTGTTCTTTCATGTGTGATACAAATACCTCTGAGACAGCACAGGGCTTGCGTTTCAGGTTTTAGATACTTAACATATCGCAATGTGTCTGTCACAGATTGTAACAGTAATGAGAAAACTGGTTCCCTAACCTGGATTTGCAGCAATCCGATTGTCTCAAGATTGACGCTCCGCAATGCCAGGTGAACTTATTTGCCGGTGGACCTCCGATTGCCGAGACTGACTGAACATTACATCATCATGATGAAGATACACCTATCTGGACTACTGGTGTCAACCCAATTCACCCAAGCCCACTGAAAATTGTGACCACCACCCCCTCCTCCCAACTACCACTGAGCAGTTGCTGCGGGGGTGTTTCTGCCCCTTTGTCATGTGCACCTCACCGCAACGGATTGAGTCAGGAAGAGGGATGGCGGTCAGAGTTTTGAGCGGGCTTGGGCGAATTCAAAGTTCACCCCAAGCGCAGCCACATAATTAATCTTGACTATAAAAAGTACAAATGTGGACTAAAGTGTAACCAAAGTCTGCACTACTTACCTCCTCGCCAGGTCCCTTGCAGCTGCTGCTGACATCTTCACCCCGTGTTTTAAAGGGTTCAATGTCTTCGGCCATCTTAATTGGCCAGCCCGGGATAACGTAACCCCCATGCACAGGAGTTAACTCATCCCCGCATCAAGGCCTCCTGAGATTGTACACTGAGCTATGCCCGTGCAGTTCATTGTACAACCTTTATATACTTCTTAGTCGTAAGATAAGAAGCTTTTATTGTATACATACAGAGTCTCTTCTGCAATAAAAGTCTTTCTGCTAGCAAGTTATTCTGAAACTAAAATCCCACTTTAGATTAGAACTGTGACCAAGTTATTGGATATTCAATTATTTACATATGTATAATAAGCAATAGAAATGATGAAAAACAAGCCCTCACTGACCTTTGTAGCTGAAGGCGCTGTGGAGCAGCAGAGGGCGGAGGGCGGGTGCAGCAGAGGGCGGGTGCAATAGCTAGTTTGCTATTGGCTATTGCAAATTGAAATAGCCAAAAGAGATCTAGCAATGCATTCTTTTGGCAACATTTTTTAATTTTTTTTTGACAGCAGCAGAACCGCCCGGCCAATAGAAAACAGTTGGGCTGCCTGCTCCGCACAATCATTTTCTATTAATTTTTTTGTACTTTTTAAACTATTTTTCTGTTCTGCTCGGTCCCATGCCTCAGCGGCATTCGGCTATTTACTCACTGCTGTTCTGCATCTATAACAATAAACCGAACAGCAGTGAGTAGCCTGCCGGAGGTTCGGCTTAGCCAATCCAGATGTTGGATCGGCTGAGTCGAAACTCCTTCTGCATTTCGGGTGAAATGCAGAAGGAGTTTCTGCATGTTCCTTCTGCATGTTCGGCCGACCCGAAGCCACACGAAGCCACCCGATGTACGGCTGATATCAGCCGATATACGGCTGAAATCAGCCATACCAGCCTGAAGTGAATAGCCGAACTGCGTTCGGCTCACTTCGCTTCAGGTCGGTCGTTCACTCGGCCCCCTATGTGTTCCCAAAAAGTAGACTTTACCTTGAACATACTTCAGGTAGGTTAATCATACCCAGAGCTGAAGTCAGTGATGTCAAGCCCTTAGTTGAAACTAGCTTCAGAAGGACCCACAGAGCCAGTCAGAAATATCAAGCCCTTAGTTGAAACTAGCTTCAGAGGGGCACAAAGAGCCAAGAACAATCACACAAAAAGACTACAAATACAATGTACAGTCATGTGCGCAAAGCAAGCGCACATAAAAGCGGCTTACCTTGCATAAACTGATAATTAGCCTTCATGGGAATAGATATCTATTTCTCGGTTAATCAAACGGTAATAAATACCAGCATGATAGATTACACAGAGATAGGGGGTGGGGGGGGCCCTGGGAACTGGACCTAACGAGCAGGGAAAAAAGATCCATTTTAATGAGGCTGATTTGTGTAATGAATGGAGGGACACCTCATTAACCTCTAATGATCAGCAGCTGATTACCAGCTTTGAATCTTCCATTAGCCAATTATACGACTCGGCGAAAACTCCCAGACAAGACGCGGCTATTGAATTCCCTTCGCCACGGATTAACAGTTACAAAGCATTTTGCGGGACCGGTTAACTGATGTGCTAGGATAAATATTGTTTCGGCGCACGGACAGCGCCTTGGGTGGATACTCGCATTGTTTTCTTTTTTTTCTTTTATATTACATTTGGAAAACGAAAAGCAGAAAAAGCCACTATAAAAATTGCCAGTCCCCTTTTTGGGCCTTGACTCAAACAGAAGAGAAGACCTCTAGCTTTTGAAAGATCTTACATGATGCAAAAAATGACGTTTTTACGTTTTTAGAAAATATTTGACAGAACTGGTTATTTTTAGAGCCAGCCATGGTGTTCAGTTTAGTACAATAGCTTTTCTCCCTCGCTTCGAGGGACTCTATTATGAGAGACTCACAGAGGCCACCATTGCTTAAAGTGTAGTTCCACTTTTGCAATCAAATTTCAGAAAACCCCTCTATATGTTTGTGATGTGTTCCCATTTACTTAGCATGTCAATATACTGTATATATATATATCTACATAATTTTTTCTTTTTTATTCTTATTTCGTACTTTTAGATGTTTTGTTGCAGCAGGCAAGATGGCTGATTCCATTATTTTTTCTCAGCACATTCACAGTGATCTGTCCTTAGAGACTTAGGACTGAAATTCAAGGATTGTGTTTCTCTCATAAAATGTATTAACATATAAAGCCTTTCATCCTTTAACCCCTCACAGCCCCTCCTAACATTACAAAGTAGGAGAAGCAACTAGAAATGTTAACCCATAAGAAGCCAAGAAATCCTAACCCAATTAAAAGCCATTTAAACTGCAAAAAGCATTTTTTTCAATATTTTTTTTAGCGTATTCATTGTGAATGGGAAGATGTAACAAATATAAAATTGGTGTTTGCACAATTTGGCTGTAAAAGTGGAAATACACCTTAAAGCGTATCAAAACCCAAAACCAAACTTTAATATATTGCAGCTTACCAGTTCTCAGACGTGGTGGCTGCATTCATTTTTTTTTTAATTTCTTTTCCCTTTATTTTTACCTGCTGATCCAGCCAGTTACTCACTTCCTGTCTTAGGGTGGCTACTGGAGATGAGCCTAGGCTTGGTGTGAACCCAGCGGGGGCATTCCTGGCCCTTTGTGATGTACAGCTGGGGGGATGAGGAATGCGTCTCTCTGCAACTTATTGGGCTGGGAAGAGAGGGTGGTGGCCAGAGGTTAAGTTCACCCAAGCCTGCTCAAACCTCTGGCCACCACCCTCTCCTCCCAGCCCAATCAGTGGCAGAGAGATGCATTCCTCACCCCCCAGCTATACATCACAAAGGGCCGGGCATGCCCCCACTGCAGCTGCTGCCATGGATTGGGTCCGGAGGAGGGGGTGGCGGTCAGAGTTTTGAGTGGGCTTGAACAAATTCAGGCAAACTGGGCTCATACCAAGCCCAGACTCATCTCTAATGGTTATGCTCACTCCTCCACTGTATCTATGAATGGGCAGTGTAGCCACCCTTAGACAGCAGCATTGTCACCCTGTGGAGGGGGCAGTGTTAGATGGACTTTACATAAGGGACTAACATATTAAAGCCGATCACCAGCTAACACTTTTTAAGCAGTTACAGCAATAGCTTTTTTTTCCCCTTTGGGATAAAGGTTTTACATAAATGAATAAAAGCCGACCATTGTAAGCACCCCTGTCATTGTTCAATGGTTTGTCCCAACCCTCTATCTGCCACTTTTGCTGGACAGCTTGGTCTGGTAAAGGAAGTTGGACAATAATATAGTTATTTATACTTACAAAGTACAAGGAAAAAAAGCCTAAAAACAAAAACCAGACAACTAGCATTTTGCGAAGCAGCCCAGCAATGGCAGCCCCTATACTGTATTTCCCTGTGTGGCTGTCAATTAAAGCTTGAGCATTAGACACACAAACATTTCCTTCATTCATTTGAAGGGCACCAGATTCAGCAAGCCCTTAAAGTGGACCTGTCATTACAACTTTTTCAATAATCGATTATAATCGATTATGTCGATTAGTTGTTGCAGCCCTAGTCATCAGATATAATTTCACATGTTAAGTACATGCATGCTAAGTAATGTGTACGTGTAACACTTCTAACACATGTTCAGTGGGCGCATGCCTTCCACTGCACTAGGTGAGCGCAGCACTGTCAGTTCTCACGCCAAGCAGTCATTCAAAATATGCTGCCTGGCTCCAACTGTCAGCTTGAGGTGGGGTGGGCTGGGGGTATGGCCGCGAGGGAGCTCCATCCATACGTGTATTGCTTAGAGCTCCTTCGTGTGACCGGAGTGACGTCACATTCTGGCTCCCGACACCTCTACAGGGAGTGCAAGGGAGCTGTACAAGCAATGCACGTATGATTGGAGCTCCCTCACAGCACAGCAGCCCACACTGGACCCCTACAATTTTTTGGGGAATGTATATGTGTGTGTGAGGATGTCTGTGAGTGTGTGAGATTGTGTCTGTGGTTGTGTGTGTCTGTCAGTGTTTTAATCGCGAACTACCACACAATCGCACCTACTGTTCGTTCCGGTGCGTGAGGTGCATTGCGTTGCCATTCATTTGAATGGCATCCCAAACACTCCTCCCACCCACAATTTGATCGCTTGCACCGGAATATGCGGTACCGCAATGCCGTGCATTCCAGTGCACCGCAAGTCGCACCGACTTGGGTCGCGACTTAAAGGAGAACTATGGGGTCAGTGTTTTTCCCCATAGTTCTCCTTGGGGTAACGGGAGGACACAAACTAGCGTCCTCCCGTTACCCTAAGCTCAGCATACCGCGAGCTACAGCTCGCGGTATACTGAGACGCCGCACCTGGAGCGGATCCCGACTTAGATGACGGGATCCGCCCAGCTGCGTGAGTGACAGCTGGCTCTGCCTATCTAGAGGCAGGGCCAGCTGTACCCGCCCCCTCCCCCGTCCGTTCCGCCAGTCAGCGCTGGCAGATCGGAGCGGGGAGGGGGGAATCCAGCCCCTCCCCCTGTCACGACAGAGAGCCGTGACAGGATCGAGAGGTGAGGGAACCCGGTATGTGTTCTCTCACCTCCCGATCTACTGAGCCGACCTGTGACAGTCTCATTGTCACAGGTCGGCTTAGAACTATGAGGTGAGTGGAAATCACTCATCTCATAGTTCTCCTTTAATGACCAAGGACAAATGTGGGTCCTGAGGTTATACAGGTTGAGAACCACTGCTTTAAGAGACACTGGTCCTTTAAGGCAAGTCAGCATCTGGCTACCATTTTAAACTGCTGGCACCTGTGCAGCAATGCATGCTGGTGGTTGTAGTCCTTCAGCAGGGCTGCAGCCACAGGTGTGCCAGCTCACCGCTTACCTAAAGCTGTAGTCTCAGATTTCCGCCGCAGCAGCTGCAGCTCTCTAACAATGGTCGGTGTGTGTCTGAGAGAATTTGTCTTGGCCTGACAGGAGGCCGGCGTGTTTACTGCGATATAAAGGGCGCAAATGACATGAAATCAATCGCAGCGGCTCGCCTCACACATAAAGAACTTTTCTGTTAGCCGCAGCGAGCTATTTTAAGGTCACCGGTGATGTGCGTGACGGAGAAGTCCATTGGCGGGGTGATAGAGAGAGAAAGAGCAATGCGGGTTTATTCAGATTTCTTCATATAATGCGGATATATATTTGAGTAATCTGTAACATACGGTCTGTTCTATGGTACATTCATTTCCCCTTCTGCCGCAGCTCACGCTGACTGAGAGCGGGCGCCTGCACTGGCTGAGGATTGGGGTGCTGGTATTGCATGATGAGACTGGAGGGGGGGTTGCTGGTGGTGCATGACAAGAAGGGTAGCTGGAAGTGCATGACAAGACAGGGGAGGCTTTCTGACAGGGCAAAATGAGACCGGGGGGTGGGGGCGGGGTATTGTGGTATGCTGATGGTACATGGGGGGTGGTGTTACCTCTGGTGTCCCGTCCAATGCCCTGACATGACCCGATGAGACCCAAAGCAACTACATCAGGCTTCCTCATTATAGGGACAGCCTGCTGAAATGACTTTTGGACCCCCAGCATCACCTTAAAGAGTACCTGTCACCACTATCTGCTATCACATGGGGGACTTGTAAGTCCCCCTATGTGATAGCAATTCAAGTAAAAAGAAACAAAAAAACTGTTTTTAAAATTAACATTAAATAAAGTTTTTAAAGTCCCCCGCCCCTGCAAACACGCGCGTCTTCCCGTAAACGCGCGTCGGGTGCGCCTACGTATGAAAATGATGAACTCGCTACACATGTTAGGTATCACCGCACATGTAGGAGTGAGAGCAATAATTCTAGGGCCAATATTTATGTGTATCTCTAAACTGATGATCCGTGGGGGCTTTGAAAGCGTCGTCTATGGACTTTTTGGGGTACTACATTTTGTCGCCGTTTCACGGACGAACGCAATTTTTAACCTGGGCATGTTGGGTATCTATTTACTCGTTGTAACCTTATCTTTTATATGTTATTTTAAAAATGGGTATTTTATTGAGTTTTGTGGCATTTGAGTGCATTTTTCACAAACTTTTCAGGTTTGATAAGGAGTTGCGCTAATATCATGCAACATATAAATTTGCAACTGCCAGCATTTTATTCTATAGGTTCCTGGCTTTCAGAAAATATATAATGTGTGGGGGTTTTAAGTAATTTTCCAGCCTATAATGTGGAACATAACATGGGTGCAAAAAATGAAAAAAAAAGGCCTCAGTCATGAAGGGGTTAAAAACATTAAAACTGTAACTAAACCCAAAACTATTACAGTTACCCTTTAAAGCCCAACTTCAGACTAAACCTTTTTTTTGTTTTAGGCAGAGTGTGGAAATATTAGGAACCCTTTTGTTCCTTCATGTCTCTGTGTTTGTCAGCTCTAAGCCACTTTTGCACCACTTCCTGTCTCTGATTCATGTATCAATGGGACAGGAAGTGCAGGGAAATCTAGCCAACTGGAACACAGCAATAAAATTCTTCCAAAACTAAAAGTTTTTTTTTTTTTTTAATGAATTTAATTTTAACCCCACCTCAATAAAATTCTTCCAAAACTAAAAGTTTTTTTTTTTTTTTAATGAAAATGACTTTAAACCCCACCAGTACCGTAGCAGTTATTTCCTCCGGGCGCGGTGTGAGCCGTTGAGTAGCCAATGCGTGTTTCTCTTGGAAAGCCCCTTGGGCCCTGATGCTGGTGACCCTCCAGGGTGTCGGGTTGTCAGAGCCTCTCTATGGTTGCTTGTTTTCCCCGAGTAATAGACTGCACTCTCTTGCGCTGCCTTTTGTTTCCAAGCAATACATCCGAACCATATTATTCTCCCCAAACAGCTTGTTTTTTTGTTTAAAAAAAAAAAGAAGAGTTTTCCCAAGTGCCCATAAAACTCCAGATACGGTGATACAGATCCTATTTATCAGCTGAGTGGCCACATTCATGGACAGCTTTATTCATATGTAAAAACGCAGCGTCCAGATTTCCAGGCAGCTCGTGAATGGAGGCTACACTATCCGTACCGGGAGCCTTTTCTATAGCAACCTCATTCTATGTAGACCGCGCCATTTAAAGCATGTGAAATGGCCCCCCGACTTAGAGAAAGGCTCCCATTGCTGTGTCATTCTCCGGGCTTCAATAGGCTTCAGCAGAGGCCGGTGAGAAGTATGGCAGTCCGGATTAAGACTTTTGAAGGGTTACATAAACTCTTTACTAAGAAAAACTAATTGCTGCCCTTGATTCAGGATGGTCAAGTATTGCTATTCATGGGCTGAGCCAGAAGCCACTGGGGGAATTGTTTGGCTCAGGAGCCCGCTTCATTACACGGACATAAAGAATGAGCCTCTCACAAGGAAGTAAATAATTTGAGCCAGTCAAGGGGTTGATACCCTGACCGTTATTATAATAAGGAGGTGATCAAAAAAAATGTTGTGGTTTGTTACAAGTTAGATTTGTGCTGAAATTTTATAAAGCGGCACTGACCAAGATAACAAAGTAATACATAGGGTTTCTTTTTAATTATTATTATACACTGAGTGGCCAGATTATTATGACCACCTGACGTTTGTAGGCAAATTAGCTATAATTTGGCGCTGAAGTTGCTAGAGGGCCAGACCATTATAAATAGGGAAGCAGGTTGTTTACCACGACAGTAGAAGTGATTTGTTTCTGAAGATACGGGGAAACAACGCGATTTAACAGCCTTTGAACGTGGGATGATTGTTGGCGCTCGGAGCCATGGAGCGAGTATCAGCAAAACAGCAGAATTCGTTAAATGTTCAAGAGCAGCTGTTGTTAAAGTGTTTAAAGACTGGACTGTCAGCGGAAAATCTGGGTCTGAACGTGTGAATTGTGGCCGTCAGCGACTAGTCAATGTTAGGGCAGA